>NW_026608636.1:0-59152 GCF_029499605.1 Hyla sarda
ATACTGTGCGGGTCATCATATACTGGGGCCCAGAGGGGGTATTATATACTGTGCGGGTCATCATATACTGGGGCCCAGAGGGGTATTATATACTGTGCGGGTCATCATATACTGGGGCCCAGAGGGGTATTATATACTGTGCGGGTCATCATATACTGGGGCCCAGAGGGGTATTATATACTGTGCGGGTCATCATATACTGGGGGCCCAGAGGGGTATTATATACTGTGCGGGTCATCATATACTGGGGCCCAGAGGAGTATTATATACTGTGCGGGTCATCATATACTGGGGTCCAGAGGGGTATTATATACTGTGCGGGTCATCATATACTGGGGCCCAGAGGGGTATTATATACTGTGCGGGTCATCATATACTGGGGCCCAGAGGGGTATTATATACTGTGCGGGTCATCATATACTGGGGCCCAGAGGGGTATTATATACTGTGCGGGTCATCATATACTGGGGCCCAGAGGGGTATTATATACTGTGCGGGTCATCATATACTGGGGCTCAGAGTGGTATTATATACTGTGCGGATCATCATATACTGGGGCCCAGAGGGGTATTATATACTGTGCGGGTCATCATATACTGTGGGCCAGAGGAGTATTATATACTGTGCGGGTCATCATATACTGGGGGCCCAGAGGGGTATTATATACTGTGCGGGTCATCATATACTGGGGCCCAGAGTGGTATTATATACTGTGCAGTCATCATATACTGGGGCCCAAAGGGGTATTATATACTGTGCGGGTCATCATATACTGGGGCCCAGAGTGGTATTATATACTGTGCGGGTCATCATATACTGGGGCCCAGAGGGGTATTATATACTGTGGGGGTTATCATATACTGGGGGCCCAGAGGGGTATTATATACTGTGCGGGTCATCATATACTGGGGCCCAGAGGGGTATTATATACTGTGCGGGTCATCATATACTGGGGTCCAGATTAGTATTATATACTGTGCGGGTCATCATATACTGGGGCCCAGAGGGGGTATTATATACTGTGCGGGTCATCATATACTGGGGGCCCAGAGGGGTATTATATACTGTGCGGGTCATCATATACTGGGGGTACAGAGGGGTATTATATACTGTGCGGATCATCATATACTGGGGCCCAGAGGGGTATTATATACTGTGCAGTCATCATATACTGGAGCCCAGAGGGGTATTATATACTGTGCGGGTCATCATATACTGGGGCCCAGAGGGGTATTATATACTGTGCAGTCATCATATACTGGGGCCCAGAGGGGTATTATATACTGTGCGAGTCATCATATACTGGGGCCCAGAGTGGTATTATATACTGTGCGGGTCATCATATACTGGGGGCCCAGAGGGGTATTATATACTGTGCGGATCATCATATACTGGGGCCCAGAGGGGTATTATATACTGTGCGGGTCATCATATACTGGGGCCCAGAGTGGTATTATATACTGTGCGGGTCATCATATACTGGGGCCCAGAGGGGTATTATATACTGTGCAGGTCATCATATACTGGGGCCCAGAGTGGTATTATATACTGTGCGGGTCATCATATACTGGGGCCCAGAGGGGTATTATATACTGTGCGGGTCATCATATACTGGGGCCCAGAGGAGTATTATATACTGTGCGGGTCATCATATACTGGGGCCCAGAGTGGTATTATATACTGTGCAGTCATCATATACTGGGGCCCAGAGGGGTATTATATACTGTGCGGGTCATCATATACTGGGGCCCAGAGGGGTATTATATACTGTGCGGGTCATCATATACTGGGGCCCAGAGGGGTATTATATACTGTACGGGTCATCATATACTGGGGGCCCAGAGGGGTATTATATACTGTGCGGGTCATCATATACTGGGGCCCAGAGGGGTATTATATACTGTGCGGGTCATCATATACTGGGGGCCCAGAGGGGTATTATATACTGTGCAGGTCATCATATACTGGGGCCCAGAGGAGTATTATATACTGTGCAGGTCATCATATACTGGGGGCCCAGAGGGGTATTATATACTGTGCGGGTCATCATATACTGGGGCCCAGATTAGTATTATATACTGTGCGGGTCATCATATACTGGGGCCCAGAGTGGTATTATATACTGTGCGGGTCATCATATACTGGGGCCCAGAGTGGTATTATATACTGTGCGGGTCATCATATACTGGGGCCCAGAGGGGTATTATATACTGTGCGGGTCATCATATACTGGGGGCCCAGAGGGGTATTATATACTGTGCGGGTCATCATATACTGGGGCCCAGAGGGGTATTATATACTGTGCGGGTCATCATATACTGGGGGCCCAGAGGGGTATTATATACTGTGCAGGTCATCATATACTGGGGGCCCAGAGGGGTATTATATACTGTGCGGGTCATCATATACTGGGGCCAAGAGGGGTATTATATACTGTGCGGGTCATCATATACTAGGGCCCAGAGGGGTATTATATACTGTACGGGTCATCATATACTGGGGCCCAGAGGGGTATTATATACTGTGCGGGTCATCATATACTGGGGTACAGAGGGGTATTATATACTGTGCGGGTCATCATATACTGGGGCCCAGAGGGGTATTATATACTGTGCGGGTCATCATATACTGGGGGCCCAGAGGGGTATTATATACTGTGCGGGTCATCATATACTGGGGGCCCAGAGGGGTATTATATACTGTGCGGGTCATCATATACTGGGGCCCAGAGGGGTATTATATACTGTGCGGGTCATCATATACTGGGGCCCAGAGGGGTATTATATACTGTGCGGGTCATCATATACTGGGGCCCAGAGGGGTATTATATACTGTGCGGGTCATCATATACTGGGGCCCAGAGGGGTATTATATACTGTGCGGGTCATCATATACTGGGGCCCAGAGGGGTATTATATACTGTGCGGGTCATCATATACTGGGGCCCAGAGGGGTATTATATACTGTGCGGGTCATCATATACTGGGGCCCAGAGGGGTATTATATACTGTGCGGGTCATCATATACCGGGGCCCAGAGGGGTATTATATACTGTGCGGGTCATCATATACTGGGGCCCAGAGGGGTATTATATACTGTGCGGGTCATCATATACTGGGGCCCAGAGGGGTATTATATACTGTGCGGGTCATCATATACTGGGGCCCAGAGGGGTATTATATACTGTGCGGGTCATCATATACTGGGGGTACAGAGGGGTATTATATACTGTGCGGGTCATCATATACTGGGGGCCCAGAGGGGTATTATATACTGTGCGGGTCATCATATACTGGGGGCCCATAGGGGTATTATATACTGTGCGGGTCATCATATACTGGGGGCCCAGAGGGGTATTATATACTGTGCGGGTCATCATATACTGGGGTCCCAGAGGGGTATTATATACTGTGCGGGTCATCATATACTGGGGCCCAGAGGGGTATTATATACTGTGCGGGTCATCATATACTGGGGCCCAGAGGGGTATTATATACTGTGCGGGTCATCATATACTGGGGCCAAGAGGGGTATTATATACTGTGCGGGTCATCATATACTGGGGCCCAGAGGGGTATTATATACTGTGCGGGTCATCATATACTGGGGGCCCAGAGGGGTATTATATACTGTGCGGGTCATCATATACTGGGGGCCCAGAGGGGTATTATATACTGTGCGGGTCATCATATACTGGGGGCCCAGAGGGGTATTATATACTGTGCGGGTCATCATATAATGGGGCCCAGAGGGGTATTATATACTGTGCGGGTCATCATATACTGGGGGCCCAGAGGGGTATTATATACTGTGCGGGTCATCATATACTGGGGCCCAGAGGGGTATTATATACTGTGCGGGTCATCATATACTGGGGGCCCAGAGGGGTATTATATACTGTGCGGGTCATCATATACTGGGGCCCAGAGGGGTATTATATACTGTGCGGGTCATCATATACTGGGGCCCAGAGGGGTATTATATACTGTGCGGGTCATCATATACTGGGGTCCAGAGGGGTATTATATACTGTGCGGGTCATCATATACTGGGGCCAAGAGGGGTATTATATACTGTGCGGGTCATCATATACTGGGGCCCAGAGGGGTATTATATACTGTGCGGGTCATCATATACTGGGGCCCAGAGGAGTATTATATACTGTGCGGGTCATCATATACTGGGGCCCAGAGGGGTATTATATACTGTGCGGGTCATCATATACTGGGGGCCAGAGGGGTATTATATACTGTACGGGTCATCATATACTGGGGGCCCAGAGGGGTATTATATACTGTGCGGGTCATCATATACTGGGGCCCAGAGGGGTATTATATACTGTGCGGGTCATCATATACTGGGGGCCCAGAGGGGTATTATATACTGTGCGGGTCATCATATACTGGGGCCCAGAGGGGTATTATATACTGTGCGGGTCATCATATACTGGGGGCCCAGAGGGGTATTATATACTGTGCGGGTCATCATATACTGGGGCCCAGAGGGGTATTATATACTGTGCGGGTCATCATATACTGGGGGCCCAGAGGGGTATTATATACTGTGCGGGTCATCATATACTGGGGCCCAGAGGGGTATTATATACTGTGCGGGTCATCATATACTGGGGGCCCAGAGGGGTATTATATACTGTGCGGGTCATCATATACTGGGGCCCAGAGGGGTATTATATACTGTGCGGGTCATCATATACTGGGGCCCAGAGGGGTATTATATACTGTGCGGGTCATCATATACTGGGGCCAGAGGAGTATTATATACTGTGCGGGTCATCATATACTGGGGCCCAGAGGGGTATTATATACTGTGCGGGTCATCATATACTGGGGGCCCAGAGGGGTATTATATACTGTGCGGGTCATCATATACTGGGGCCCAGAGGGGTATTATATACTGTGCGGGTCATCATATACTGGGGCCCAGATTAGTATTATATACTGTGCGGGTCATCATATACTGGGGCCCAGAGGGGTATTATATACTGTGCGGGTCATCATATACTGGGGCCCAGAGGGGTATTATATACTGTGCGGATCATCATATACTGGGGCCCAGAGGGGTATTATATACTGTGCGGGTCATCATATACTGGGGCCCAGAGGGGTATTATATACTGTGCGGGTCATCATATACTGGGGCCCAGAGGGGTATTATATACTGTGCAGGTCATCATATACTGGGGCCCAGAGGGGTATTATATACTGTGCGGGTCATCATATACTGGGGCCCAGAGGGGTATTATATACTGTGCGTGTCATCATATACTGGGGCCCAGAGGGGTATTATATACTGTGCGGGTCATCATATACTGGGGGCCCAGAGGGGTATTATATACTGTGCGGGTCATCATATACTGGGGCCCAGAGGGGTATTATATACTGTGCGGGTCATCATATACTGGGGCCCAGAGGGGTATTATATTCTGTACGGGTCATCATATACTGGGGCCCAGAGGGGTATTATATACTGTGCGGGTCATCATATACTGGGGGCCCAGAGGGGTATTATATACTGTGCGGGTCATCATATACTGGGGCCCAGAGGGGTATTATATACTGTATGGGTCATCATATACTGGGGCCCAGAGGGGTATTATATACTGTGCGGGTCATCATATACTGGGGCCCAGAGGGGTATTATATACTGTACGGGTCATCATATACTGGGGCCCAGAGGGGTATTATATACTGTGCGGGTCATCATATACTGGGGCCCAGAGGGGTATTATATACTGTGCGGGTCATCATATACTGGGGGCCCAGAGGGGTATTATATACTGTGCGGGTCATCATATACTGGGGCCCAGAGGGGTATTATATACTGTGCGGGTCATCATATACTGGGGCCCAGAGGGGTATTATATACTGTGCGGGTCATCATATACTGGGGCCCAGAGGGGTATTATATACTGTGCGGGTCATCATATACTGGGGCCCAGAGGGGTATTATATACTGTGCGGGTCATCATATACTGGGGCCCAGAGGGGTATTATATACTGTGCGGGTCATCATATACTGGGGCCCAGAGGGGTATTATATACTGTGCGGGTCATCATATACTGGGGCCCAGAGGGGTATTATATACTGTGCGGGTCATCATATACTGGGGGCCCAGAGGGGTATTATATACTGTGCGGGTCATCATATACTGGGGCCCAGAGGAGTATTATATACTGTGCGGGTCATCATATACTGGGGTCCAGAGGGGTATTATATACTGTGCGGGTCATCATATACTGGGGCCCAGAGGGGTATTATATACTGTGCGGGTCATCATATACTGGGGCTCAGAGTGGTATTATATACTGTGCGGATCATCATATACTGGGGCCCAGAGGGGTATTATATACTGTGCGGGTCATCATATACTGTGGGCCAGAGGAGTATTATATACTGTGCGGGTCATCATATACTGGGGGCCCAGAGGGGTATTATATACTGTGCGGGTCATCATATACTGGGGCCCAGAGTGGTATTATATACTGTGCAGTCATCATATACTGGGGCCCAAAGGGGTATTATATACTGTGCGGGTCATCATATACTGGGGCCCAGAGTGGTATTATATACTGTGCGGGTCATCATATACTGGGGCCCAGAGGGGTATTATATACTGTGGGGGTTATCATATACTGGGGGCCCAGAGGGGTATTATATACTGTGCGGGTCATCATATACTGGGGCCCAGAGGGGTATTATATACTGTGCGGGTCATCATATACTGGGGTCCAGATTAGTATTATATACTGTGCGGGTCATCATATACTGGGGCCCAGAGGGGTATTATATACTGTGCGGGTCATCATATACTGGGGGCCCAGAGGGGTATTATATACTGTGCGGGTCATCATATACTGGGGGTACAGAGGGGTATTATATACTGTGCGGATCATCATATACTGGGGCCCAGAGGGGTATTATATACTGTGCAGTCATCATATACTGGGGCCCAGAGGGGTATTATATACTGTGCGGGTCATCATATACTGGGGCCCAGAGGGGTATTATATACTGTGCAGTCATCATATACTGGGGCCCAGAGGGGTATTATATACTGTGCGAGTCATCATATACTGGGGCCCAGAGTGGTATTATATACTGTGCGAGTCATCATATACTGGGGCCAGAGGGGTATTATATACTGTGCGGGTCATCATATACTGGGGCCCAGAGGGGTATTATATACTGTGCGGGTCATCATATACTGGGGCCCAGAGGGGTATTATATACTGTACGGGTCATCATATACTGGGGGCCCAGAGGGGTATTATATACTGTGCGGGTCATCATATACTGGGGGCCCAGAGGGGTATTATATACTGTGCGGATCATCATATACTGGGGCCCAGAGGGGTATTATATACTGTGCGGGTCATCATATACTGGGGCCCAGAGGGGTATTATATACTGTGCAGGTCATCATATACTGGGGCCCAGAGTGGTATTATATACTGTGCGGGTCATCATATACTGGGGCCCAGAGGAGTATTATATACTGTGCGGTTCATCATATACTGGGGCCCAGAGTGGTATTATATACTGTGCAGTCATCATATACTGGGGCCCAGAGGGGTATTATATACTGTGCGGGTCATCATATACTGGGGCCCAGAGGGGTATTATATACTGTGCGGGTCATCATATACTGGGGCCCAGAGTGGTATTATATACTGTGCGGGTCATCATATACTGGGGCCCAGAGTGGTATTATATACTGTGCGGGTCATCATATACTGGGGCCCAGAGGGGTATTATATACTGTGCAGGTCATCATATACTGGGGGCCCAGAGGGGTATTATATACTGTGCGGGTCATCATATACTGGGGGCCCAGAGGGGTATTATATACTGTGCAGGTCATCATATACTGGGGGCCCAGAGGGGTATTATATACTGTGCGGGTCATCATATACTGGGGCCAAGAGGGGTATTATATACTGTGCGGGTCATCATATACTAGGGCCCAGAGGGGTATTATATACTGTGCGGGTCATCATATACTGGGGGCCCAGAGGGGTATTATATACTGTGCGGGTCATCATATACTGGGGGCCCAGAGGGGTATTATATACTGTGCGGGTCATCATATACTGGGGCCCAGAGGGGTATTATATACTGTGCGGGTCATCATATACTGGGGCCCAGAGGGGTATTATATACTGTGCGGGTCATCATATACTGGGGCCCAGAGGGGTATTATATACTGTGCGGGTCATCATATACTGGGGCCCAGAGGGGTATTATATACTGTGCGGGTCATCATATACTGGGGCCCAGAGGGGTATTATATACTGTGCGGGTCATCATATACTGGGGCCCAGAGGGGTATTATATACTGTGCGGGTCATCATATACCGGGGCCCAGAGGGGTATTATATACTGTGCGGGGTCATCATATACTGGGGCCCAGAGTGGTATTATATACTGTGCGGGTCATCATATACTGGGGCCCAGAGTGGTATTATATACTGTGCGGGTCATCATATACTGGGGCCCAGAGGGGTATTATATACTGTGCAGGTCATCATATACTGGGGGCCCAGAGGGGTATTATATACTGTGCGGGTCATCATATACTGGGGGCCCAGAGGGGTATTATATACTGTGCAGGTCATCATATACTGGGGGCCCAGAGGGGTATTATATACTGTGCGGGTCATCATATACTGGGGCCAAGAGGGGTATTATATACTGTGCGGGTCATCATATACTAGGGCCCAGAGGGGTATTATATACTGTGCGGGTCATCATATACTGGGGGCCCAGAGGGGTATTATATACTGTGCGGGTCATCATATACTGGGGGCCCAGAGGGGTATTATATACTGTGCGGGTCATCATATACTGGGGCCCAGAGGGGTATTATATACTGTGCGGGTCATCATATACTGGGGCCCAGAGGGGTATTATATACTGTGCGGGTCATCATATACTGGGGCCCAGAGGGGTATTATATACTGTGCGGGTCATCATATACTGGGGCCCAGAGGGGTATTATATACTGTGCGGGTCATCATATACTGGGGCCCAGAGGGGTATTATATACTGTGCGGGTCATCATATACTGGGGCCCAGAGGGGTATTATATACTGTGCGGGTCATCATATACCGGGGCCCAGAGGGGTATTATATACTGTGCGGGTCATCATATACCGGGGCCCAGAGGGGTATTATATACTGTGCGGGTCATCATATACTGGGGCCCAGAGGGGTATTATATACTGTGCGGGTCATCATATACTGGGGCCCAGAGGGGTATTATATACTGTGCGGGTCATCATATACTGGGGCCCAGAGGGGTATTATATACTGTGCGGGTCATCATATACTGGGGGTACAGAGGGGTATTATATACTGTGCGGGTCATCATATACTGGGGGCCCAGAGGGGTATTATATACTGTGCGGGTCATCATATACTGGGGGCCCATAGGGGTATTATATACTGTGCGGGTCATCATATACTGGGGGCCCAGAGGGGTATTATATACTGTGCGGGTCATCATATACTGGGGCCCAGAGGGGTATTATATACTGTGCGGGTCATCATATACTGGGGGTCCAGAGGGGTATTATATACTGTGCGGGTCATCATATACTGGGGCCCAGAGGGGTATTATATACTGTGCGGGTCATCATATACTGGGGGCCCAGAGGGGTATTATATACTGTGCGGGTCATCATATACTGGGGCCAAGAGGGGTATTATATACTGTGCGGGTCATCATATACTGGGGCCCAGAGGGGTATTATATACTGTGCGGGTCATCATATACTGGGGGCCCAGAGGGGTATTATATACTGTGCGGGTCATCATATACTGGGGGCCCAGAGGGGTATTATATACTGTGCGGGTCATCATATACTGGGGGCCCAGAGGGGTATTATATACTGTGCGGGTCATCATATAATGGGGCCCAGAGGGGTATTATATACTGTGCGGGTCATCATATACTGGGGGCCCAGAGGGGTATTATATACTGTGCGGGTCATCATATACTGGGGCCCAGAGGGGTATTATATACTGTGCGGGTCATCATATACTGGGGGCCCAGAGGGGTATTATATACTGTGCGGGTCATCATATACTGGGGCCCAGAGGGGTATTATATACTGTGCGGGTCATCATATACTGGGGCCCAGAGGGGTATTATATACTGTGCGGGTCATCATATACTGGGGCCAAGAGGGGTATTATATACTGTGCGGGTCATCATATACTGGGGCCCAGAGGGGTATTATATACTGTGCGGGTCATCATATACTGGGGCCCAGAGGGGTATTATATACTGTGCGGGTCATCATATACTGGGGCCCAGAGGAGTATTATATACTGTGCGGGTCATCATATACTGGGGCCCAGAGGGGTATTATATACTGTGCGGGTCATCATATACTGGGGCCCAGAGGGGTATTATATACTGTGCGGGTCATCATATACTGGGGGCCCAGAGGGGTATTATATACTGTGCGGGTCATCATATACTGGGGCCCAGAGGGGTATTATATACTGTGCGGGTCATCATATACTGGGGCCCAGAGGGGTATTATATACTGTGCGGGTCATCATATACTGGGGGCCCAGAGGGGTATTATATACTGTGCGGGTCATCATATACTGGGGGCCCAGAGGGGTATTATATACTGTGCGGGTCATCATATACTGGGGGCCCAGAGGGGTATTATATACTGTGCGGGTCATCATATACTGGGGCCCAGAGGGGTATTATATACTGTGCGGGTCATCATATACTGGGGGCCCAGAGGGGTATTATATACTGTGCGGGTCATCATATACTGGGGCCCAGAGGGGTATTATATACTGTGCGGGTCATCATATACTGGGGCCCAGAGGGGTATTATATACTGTGCGGGTCATCATATACTGGGGCCAGAGGAGTATTATATACTGTGCGGGTCATCATATACTGGGGCCCAGAGGGGTATTATATACTGTGCGGGTCATCATATACTGGGGGCACAGAGGGGTATTATATACTGTGCGGGTCATCATATACTGGGGCCCAGAGGGGTATTATATACTGTGCGGGTCATCATATACTGGGGCCCAGATTAGTATTATATACTGTGCGGGTCATCATATACTGGGGCCCAGAGGGGTATTATATACTGTGCGGGTCATCATATACTGGGGCCCAGAGGGGTATTACATACTGTGCGGATCATCATATACTGGGGCCCAGAGGGGTATTATATACTGTGCGGGTCATCATATACTGGGGCCCAGAGGGGTATTATATACTGTGCGGGTCATCATATACTGGGGGCCCAGAGGGGTATTATATACTGTGCGGGTCATCATATACTGGGGCCCAGAGGGGTATTATATACTGTGCGGGTCATCATATACTGGGGCCCAGAGGGGTATTATATACTGTGCGTGTCATCATATACTGGGGCCCAGAGGGGTATTATATACTGTGCGTGTCATCATATACTGGGGCCCAGAGGGGTATTATATACTGTGCAGTCATCATATACTGGGGCCCAGAGGGGTATTATATACTGTGCGGGTCATCATATACTGGGGGCCCAGAGGGGTATTATATACTGTGCGGGTCATCATATACTGGGGCCCAGAGGGGTATTATATACTGTGCGGGTCATCATATACTGGGGCCCAGAGGGGCATTATATTCTGTACGGGTCATCATATACTGGGGCCCAGAGGGGTATTATATACTGTGCGGGTCATCATATACTGGGGCCCAGAGGGGTATTATATACTGTGCGGGTCATCATATACTGGGGCCCAGAGGGGTATTATATACTGTGCGGGTCATCATATACTGGGGGCCCAGAGGGGTATTATATACTGTGCGGGTCATCATATACTGGGGGTACAGAGGGGTATTATATACTGTGCGGGTCATCATATACTGGGGCCCAGAGGGGTATTATATACTGTGCGGGTCATCATATACTGGGGGCCCAGAGGGGTATTATATACTGTGCGGGTCATCATATACTGGGGCCCAGAGGGGTATTATATACTGTATGGGTCATCATATACTGGGGCCCAGAGGGGTATTATATACTGTGCGGGTCATCATATACTGGGGCCCAGAGGGGTATTATATACTGTACGGGTCATCATATACTGGGGCCCAGAGGGGTATTATATACTGTGCGGGTCATCATATACTGGGGCCCAGAGGGGTATTATATACTGTGCGGGTCATCATATACTGGGGGCCCAGAGGGGTATTATATACTGTGCGGGTCATCATATACTGGGGCCCAGAGGGGTATTATATACTGTACGGGTCATCATATACTGGGGCCCAGAGGGGTATTATATACTGTGCGGGTCATCATATACTGGGGCCCAGAGGGGCATTATATACTGTGCGGGTCATCATATACTGGGGCCCAGAGGGGTATTATATACTGTGCGGGTCATCATATACTGGGGGCCCAGAGGGGTATTATATACTGTGCGGGTCATCATATACTGGGGGTACAGAGGGGTATTATATACTGTGTGGGTCATCATATACTGGGGCCCAGAGGGGTATTATATACTGTACGGGTCATCATATACTGGGGCCCAGAGGGGTATTATATACTGTGCGGGTCATCATATACTGGGGCCCAGAGGGGTATTATATACTGTGCGGGTCATCATATACTGGGGCCCAGAGGGGTATTATATACTGTGCGGGTCATCATATACTGGGGCCCAGAGAGGTATTATATACTGTGCGGGTCATCATATACTGGGGCCCAGAGGGGTATTATATACTGTGCGGGTCATCATATACTGGGGCCCAGAGGGGTATTATATACTGTGCGGGTCATCATATACTGGGGCCCAGAGGGGTATTATATACTGTGCGGGTCATCATATACTGGGGCCCAGAGGGGTATTATATACTGTGCGGGTCATCATATACTGGGGCCCAGAGGGGTATTATATACTGTGCGGGTCATCATATACTGGGGCCCAGAGGGGTATTATATACTATATATTGATATACAGCTGCGGTGTGCCCCTTTAATGATGATCTAGAGGGAGCGCAGCATAACCGGCCCCAAAACTTCCTGATATATAAAAAGTATATGTGATCCTCCACGCCATCTAATGGTCAGTAGTGGAGGTGCAGGGAGAAGATCATGTGATCCTCCATCGCCATCTAATGGTCAGTAGTAGAGGTGCAGGAAGAAGATCATGTGATCCTCCACGCCATCTAATGGTCAGTAGTGGAAGCGCAGGGAGAAGATCTTGTGATCCTCTATCGCCATCTAATGGTCAGTAGTGGAAGCGCAGGGAGGAGATCCTTCAGCTCCATCGGCAGCGTTTCCCAACCAGGGTGACCAAGCTTTTGCAAAACTACCATCACCCAGTATAAGACATGATGTAACAGCAGAATAGTGAGTGCAGCTCTGGAGGATAAGACATGATGTAACAGCAGAATAGTGAGTGCAGCTCTGGAGGATAAGACATGATGTAACAGCAGAATAGTGAGTTTTACTCTGGAGGATAAGACATGATGTAACAGCAGAATAGTGAGTGCAGCTCTGGAGGATAAGACATGATGTAACAGCAGAATAGTGAGTGCAGCTCTGGAGGATAAGACATGATGTAACAGCAGAATAGTGAGTGCAGCTCTGGAGGATAAGACATGATGTAACAGCAGAATAGTGAGTGCAGCTCTGGAGGATAAGACATGATGTAACAGCAGAATAGTGAGTGCAGCTCTGGAGGATATGACATGATGTAACAGCAGAATAGTGAGTGCAGCTCTGGAGGATAAGACATGATGTAACAGCAGAATAGTGAGTGCAGCTCTGGAGGATAAGACATGATGTAACAGCAGAATAGTGAGTGCAGCTCTGGAGGATAAGACATGATGTAACAGCAGAATAGTGAGTGCAGCTCTGGAGGATATGACATGATGTAACAGCAGAATAGTGAGTGCAGCTCTGGAGGATAAGACATGATGTAACAGCAGAATAGTGAGTGCAGCTCTGGAGGATAAGACATGATGTAACAGCAGAATAGTGAGTGCAGCTCTGGAGGATAAGACATGATGTAACAGCAGAATAGTGAGTGCAGCTCTGGAGGATAAGACATGATGTAACAGCAGAATAGTGAGTGCAGCTCTGGAGGATAAGACATGATGTAACAGCAGAATAGTGAGTGCAGCTCTGGAGGATAAGACATGATGTAACAGCAGAATAGTGAGTGCAGCTCTGAAGGATAAGACATGATGTAACAGCAGAATAGTGAGTGCAGCTCTGAAGGAGAAGATGATGTAACAGCAGAATAGTGAGTGCAGTTCTGGAGGATAAGACATTATGTAACAGCAGAATAGTGAGTGCAGCTCTGGAGGATAAGACATGTTGTAACAGGAGAATAGTGAGTGCAGCTCTGGAGGATAAGATGATGTAACAGCAGAATAGTGAGTGCAGTTCTGGAGGATAAGACATTATGTAACAGCAGAATAGTGAGTGCAGCTCTGGAGGATAAGACATGTTGTAACAGCAGAATAGTGAGTGCAGCTCTGGAGGATAAGACATGATGTAACAGCAGAATAGTGAGTGCAGCTCTGGAGGATAAGACATGATGTAACAGCAGAATAGTGAGTGCAGCTCTGGAGGATAGCACATGATGTAACAGCAGAATAGTGAGTGCAGCTCTGGAGGATAAGACATGATGTAAGAGCAGAATAGTGAGTGCAGCCCTGGAGGATAAGACAAGATGTAAGAGCAGAATAGTGAGTGCAGCTCTGGAGGAAAACACTGGATGTAACAGCAGAATAGTGAGTGCAGCTCTGGGGGATAAGACATGATGTAACAGCAGAATAGTGAGTGCAGCTCTGGAGGATAAGACATGATGTAACAGCAGAATAGTGAGTGCAGCTCTGGAGGATAAGACATGATGTAACAGCAGAATAGTGAGTGCAGCTCTGAAGGATAAGACATGATGTAACAGCAGAATAGTGAGTGCAGCTCTGAAGGAGAAGACATGTTGTAACAGGAGAATAGTGAGTGCAGCTCTGGAGGATACGACATGATATAACAGCAGAATAGTGAGTGCAGTTCTGGAGGATAAGACATTATGTAACAGCAGAATAGTGAGTGCAGCTCTGGAGGATAAGACATGATGTAACAGCAAAATAGTGAGTGCAGCTCTGAAGGAGAAGACATGTTGTAACAGGAGAATAGTGAGTGCAGCTCTGGAGGATAAGACATGATATAACAGCAGAATAGTGAGTGCAGCTCTGGAGGATAAGACATTATGTAACAGCAGAATAGTGAGTGCAGCTCTGGAGGATAAGACATGTTGTAACAGGAGAATAGTGAGTGCAGCTCTGGAGGATAAGGCATGATATAACAGCAGAATAGTGAGTGCAGCTCTGGAGGATAAGACATGATGTAACAGCAGAATAGTGAGTGCAGCTCTGGAGGATAAGACATGATGTAAGAGCAGAATAGTGAGTGCAGCACTGGAGGATAAGACATGATGTAACAGCAGAATAGTGAGTGCAACTCTGGAGGATAAGACATGATGTAACAGTAGAATAGTGAGTGCAGCTCTGGAGGATAAGACATGATGTAACAGCAGAATAGTGAGTGCAACTCTGGAGGATAAGACATGATGTAACAGTAGAATAGTGAGTGCAGCTCTGGAGGATAAGACATGATGTAACAGCAGAATAGTGAGTGCAGCTCTGGAGGGTAAGACATGATGTAAAAGCAGAATAGTGAGTGCAGCTCTGAAGGATAAGACATGATGTAACAGCAGAATAGTGAGTGTTACTCTGGAGGATAAGACATGATGTAACAGCAGAATAGTGAGTGCAGCTCTGGAGGATAAGACATGATGTAACAGCAGAATAGTGAGTGCAGCTCTGGAGGATAAGACATGATGTAACAGCAGAATAGTGAGTGTTACTCTGGAGGATAAGACATGATGTAACAGCAGAATAGTGAGTGCAGCTCTGGAGGATAAGACATGATGTAACAGCAGAATAATGAGTGTTACTCTGGAGGATAAGACATGATGTAACAGCAGAATAGTGAGTGCAGCTCTGGAGGATAGCACATGATGTAAGAGCAGAATAGTGAGTGCAGCTCTGGAGGATAAGACATGATGTAACAGCAGAATAGTGAGTGCAGCTCTGGAGGATAAAACATGATGTAACAGCAGAATAGTGAGTGCAGCTCTGGAGGATAAGATATGGTGTAACAGCAGAATAGTGAGTGCAGCTCTAGAGGATAAGACATGATGTAAGAGCAGAATAGTGAGTGCAGCTCTGAAGGATAACACATGATGTAACAGCAGAATAGTGAGTGCAGCTCTGAAGGATAAGACATGATGTAACAGCAGAATAGTGAGTGCAGCACTGAAGGATAAGACATGATGTAAGAGCAGAATAGGGAGTGCAGCTCTGGAGGATAAGACATGATGTAAGAGCAGAATAGTGAGTGCAGCCCTGGAGGATAAAACATGATGTAACAGCAGAATAGTGAGTGCAGCTCTGGAGGATAACACTGGATGTAACATCAGAATAGTGAGTGCAACTCTGAAGGATAACACATTACGTAACAGCAGAATAGTGAGTGCAGCTCTGGAGGAGAAGACATGATTTAACAGCAGAATAGTGAGTGCAGTTCTGGAGGATAAGACATGATGTAACAGCAGAATAGTGAGTGCAGCTCTGAAGGAGAAGACATGATGTAACAGCAGAATAGGGAGTGCAGCTCTGGAGTATAAGACATGGTGTAACAGCAGAATAGTGAGTGCAGCTCTGAAAGAGAAGACATGATGTAACAGCAGAATAGTGAGTGCAGCTCTGAAGGAGAAGACATGATGTAACAGCAGAATAGGGAGTGCAGCTCTGGAGTATAAGACATGGTGTAACAGCAGAATAGTGAGTGCAGCTCTGAAAGAGAAGACATGATGTAACAGCAGAATAGTGAGTGCAGCTCTGAAGGATAAGACATGATGTAACAACAGAATAGTGAGTGCAGCTCTGGAGGATAAGACATGATGTAACAGCAGAATAGTGAGTGCAGCTCTGGAGGATAAGATATGATGTTAGGGCAGAATATTGAGTGCAGCTCAGGAGCATAAGACATGATGTAACAGCAGAATAGTGAGTGCAGCTCTGGAGGATAAGACATGATGTAACAGCAGAATAGTGAGTGCAGCTCTGGAGGATAAGACATGATGTAACAGCAGAATAGTGAGTGCAGCTCTGGAGGATAAGACATGATGTAACAGCAGAATAGTGAGTGCAGCTCTGGAGGATAAGACATGATGTAACAGCAGAATAGTGAGTGCAGCTCTGGAGGATAAGACATGATGTAACAGCAGAATAGTGAGTGCAGCTCTGGAGGATAAGACATGATGTAACAGCAGAATAGTGAGTGCAGCTCTGGAGGATAAGACGTGATGTAACAGCAGAATAGTGAGTGCAGCTCTGAAGAATAAGACATGATGTAACAGCAGAATAGTGAGTGCAGCTCTGGAGGATAAGATGTGATGTAACAGCAGAATAGTGAGTGCAGCTCTGGAGGATAAGACGTGATGTAAAAGCAGAATAGTGAGTGCAGCTCTGGAGGATAAGACATGATGTAACAGCAGAATAGTGAGTGCAGCTCTGAAGGAGAAGACATGATGTAACAGCAGAATAGTGAGTGGAGCTCTGAAGGAGAAGACATGATGTAACAGTAGAATAGTGAGTGCAGCTCTGGTGGATAAGATGATGTAACAGCAGAATAGTGAGTGCAGTTCTGGAGGATAAGACATGATGTAACAGCAGAATAGTGAGTGCAGCTCTGGAGGATAAGACATGTTGTAACAGGAGAATAGTGAGTGCAGCTCTGGAGGATAAGACATGATATAACAGCAGAATAGTGAGTGCAGCTCTGGAGGATAAGACATGATGTAACAGCAGAATAGTGAGTGCAGCTCTGGAGGATAAGACATGTTGTAACAGGAGAATAGTGAGTGCAGCTCTGGAGGATAAGACATGATATAACAGCAGAATAGTGAGTGCAGCTCTGGAGGATAAGACATGATGTAACAGCAGAATAGTGAGTGCAGCTCTGGAGGATAAGACATGATGTAAGAGCAGAATAGTGAGTGCAGCACTGGAGGATAAGGTATGATGTAAAAGCAGAATAGTGAGTGCAGCTCTGGAGGATAAGACATGACGTAACAGCAGAATAGTGAGTGCAGCTCTGGAGGATAAGATATGATGTTAGGGCAGAATATTGAGTGCAGCTCAGGAGCATAAGACATGATGTAACAGCAGAATAGTGAGTGCAGCTCTGGAGGATAAGATATGATGTTAGGGCAGAATATTGAGTGCAGCTCAGGAGCATAAGACATGATGTAACAGCAGAATAGTGAGTGCAGCTCTGGAGGATAAGACATGATGTAACAGCAGAATAGTGAGTGCAGCTCTGGAGGATAAGACATGATGTAACAGCAGAATAGTGAGTGCAGCTCTGGAGGATAAGACATGATGTAACAGCAGAATAGTGAGTGCAGCTCTGGAGGATAAGACATGATGTAACAGCAGAATAGTGAGTGCAGCTCTGGAGGATAAGACGTGATGTAACAGCAGAATAGTGAGTGCAGCTCTGAAGAATAAGACATGATGTAACAGCAGAATAGTGAGTGCAGCTCTGGAGGATAAGACGTGATGTAACAGCAGAATAGTGAGTGCAGCTCTGGAGGATAAGACGTGATGTAAAAGCAGAATAGTGAGTGCAGCTCTGGAGGATAAGACATGATGTAACAGCAGAATAGTGAGTGCAGCTCTGAAGGAGAAGACATGATGTAACAGCAGAATAGTGAGTGGAGCTCTGAAGGAGAAGACATGATGTAACAGTAGAATAGTGAGTGCAGCTCTGGTGGATAAGATGATGTAACAGCAGAATAGTGAGTGCAGTTCTGGAGGATAAGACATGATGTAACAGCAGAATAGTGAGTGCAGCTCTGGAGGATAAGACATGTTGTAACAGGAGAATAGTGAGTGCAGCTCTGGAGGATAAGACATGATATAACAGCAGAATAGTGAGTGCAGCTCTGGAGGATAAGACATGATGTAACAGCAGAATAGTGAGTGCAGCTCTGGAGGATAAGACATGTTGTAACAGGAGAATAGTGAGTGCAGCTCTGGAGGATAAGACATGATATAACAGCAGAATAGTGAGTGCAGCTCTGGAGGATAAGACATGATGTAACAGCAGAATAGTGAGTGCAGCTCTGGAGGATAAGACATGATGTAAGAGCAGAATAGTGAGTGCAGCACTGGAGGATAAGGTATGATGTAAAAGCAGAATAGTGAGTGCAGCTCTGGAGGATAAGACATGACGTAACAGCAGAATAGTGAGTGCAGCTCTGGAGGATAAGACATGATGTAACAGCAGAATAGTGAGTGTTACTCTGGAGGATAAGACATGATGTAACAGCAGAAAAGTGAGTGCAGCTCTGGAGGATAAGACATGATGTAACAGCAGAATAGTGAGTGCAGCTCTGGAGGATAAGACATGATGTAACAGCAGAATAGTGAGTGCAGCTCTGGAGGATAGCACATGATGTAAGAGCAGAATAGTGAGCGCAGCCCTGGAGGATAAGACAAGATGTAAGAGCAGAATAGTGAGTGCAGCTCTGGAGGATAACACTGGATGTAACAGCAGAATAGTGAGTGCAGCTCTGGGGGATAAGACATGATGTAACAGCAGAATAGTGAGTGCAGCTCTGGAGGATAAAACATGATGTAACAGGAGAATAGTGAGTGCAGCTCTGTAGGATAACATATGGTGTAACAGCAGAATAGTGAGTGCAGCTCTAGAGGATAAGACATGATGTAAGAGCAGAATAGTGAGTGCAGCTCTGAAGGATAAGACATGATGTAACAGCAGAATAGTGAGTGCAGCTCTGGAGGATAAGACATGATGTAACAGCAGAATAGTGAGTGCAGCTCTGGAGGATAAGACATGATGTAACAGCAGAATAGTGAGTGCAGCTCTGAAGGAGAAGACATGATGTAACAGCAGAATAGGGAGTGCAGCTCTGGAGTATAAGACATGATGTAACAGCAGAATAGTGAGTGCAGCTCTGAAAGAGAAGATATGATGTAACAGCAGAATAGTGAGTGCAGCTCTGAAGGATAAGACATGATGTAACAACAGAATAGTGAGTGCAGCTCTGGAGGATAAGATATGATGTAACAGCAGAATAGTGAGTGCAGCTCTGGAGGATAAGATATGATGTAAGGGCAGAATATTGAGTGCAGCTCAGGAGCATAAGACATGATGTAACAGCAGAATATTGAGTGCAGCTCTGGAGGATAAGATATGATGTAAGGGCAGAATATTGAGTGCAGCTCAGGAGCATAAGACATGATGTAACAGCAGAATAGTGAGTGCAGCACTGGAGGATTAGACATGATGTAACAGCAGAATAGTGAGTGCAGCTCTGGAGGATAAGATATGATGTAAGGGCAGAATATTGAGTGCAGCTCAGGAGCATAAGACATGATGTATCAGCAGAATAGTGAGTGCAGCTCTGGAGGATAAGACATGATGTAACAGCAGAATAGTGAGTGCAGCTCTGGAGGATAAGACATGATGTAACAGCAGAATAGTGAGTGCAGCACTGGAGGTGAACAGTGTATGACATGAAGCAGTGGCTGATGCATTCATTTACCCGTTTGCCACCCCGGACTGTTCGGAGAGGAGCGGCACTTGGACATGGCGGCCTCCTCCATGAGCTGCACCTTGGCCTTGTACTGCATCTCCAGCAGGGGGAGTACTTCGGGGAGTCTGGCGGAGATGACCCTGTAGGTGACGTCTGGTCTCCCGATGAATCTCTGCCGGACGCTCAGCTCGTGCACGCTCACCACCCTGATGTCGTCCACGTCCTGACGCTCGTACCGGTGCAGCGGCTGCAGCTCGGGGCCGCTGATCTCCAGGGCGGACAGCAGGAGGGTCAGGTGACCGGGCCTGAGGCTGGGATCGGGGTGACGGGAGAAGACGATGGGGATGGCGGTGATGACCCCGTCCTTCCCGCGGTTCTGGGCGGAGACTTTCCCTTCTTTACACCTCGTCCTCCTCCCACTGAACGGCCACCAGGACGGAGACTCCAGAACCGACAGCATCCTGTGCGGAGAACAACAACCACCATCATCTCACCTGTAACCAACAACACCTTACCGCTCCTGTATGGGCATTACCCAGCTCTACCAGACTCCTGAATGGTCTGAATCCCAATTACATTAACCCTTCCAGTGCTGCAGGGGAGACAGGGGGTCTTCATCCTGAGCCTCCTGATTGGTGAACGGAACGCTGGAGGACTGACACATCAGAAGAGCAGGGGGGCGGAGCTCCCCCCGATACCTCATCTGCTGCCTATCAGTATTGTCAGAGAGCTGGGTGACCACCTGGGGGCGAGCTGTATGTTCAAACAATATCACATAAGAAAAAACAAGAGAAAAAGGGGAATTTGCGCCGTAGTGAAGGCCGTTTTAAGATGGATATAGGTGTTGGATAGAAATACACTCCCAAAATAGGGCTCAGAGCACAACCCCTAATGTAATTATCCAGACCCGCAGTCACGGTCCTCCGGTAACAATCACGGTCCTCCGGTAACAATCACGGTCCTCCGGTAGCAGTCACGGTCCTCCGGTAGCAGTCACGGTCCTCCGGTAGCAGTCACGGTCCTCCGGTAGCAGTCACGGTCCTCCGGTAGCAGCCACGGTCCTCCGGTAACAATCACGGTCCTCCGGTAGCAGTCACGGTCCTCCGGTAACAATCACGGTCCTCCGGTAGCAGTCACGGTCCTCCGGTAACAATCACGGTCCTCCGGTAGCAGTCACGGTCCTCCGGTAACAATCACGGTCCTCCGGTAACAATCACGGTCCTCCGGTAGCAGTCACGGTCCTCCGGTAGCAGTCACGGTCCTCCGGTAACAATCACGATCCTCCAGTAACAATCACGGTCCTCCGGTAGCAGTCACGGTCCTCCGGTAACAATCACGGTCCTCCGGTAACAATCACGGTCCTCCGGTAGCAGTCACGGTCCTCCGGTAGCAGTCACGGTCCTCCGGTAGCAGTCACGGTCCTCCGGTAGCAGCCACGGTCCTCCGGTAACAATCACGGTCCTCCGGTAGCAGTCACGGTCCTCCGGCAACAATCACGGTCCTCCGGTAACAATCACGGTCCTCCGGTAGCAGTCACGGTCCTCCGGTAACAATCACGGTCCTCCGGTAACAATCACGGTCCTCCGGTAGCAGTCACGGTCCTCCGGTAGCAGCCACGGTCCTCTAGTAGCAGCCACGGTCCTCCGGTAGCATCCACGGTCCTCCGGTAGCAGTCACGGTCCTCCGGTAGCAGTCACGGTCCTCCGGTAGCAGTCACGGTCCTCCGGTAGCAGCCACGGTCCTCCGGTAGCAATTACGGTCCTCCGGTAGCAGCCACGGTCCTCCGGTAGCAGCCACGGTCCTCCGGTAGCAGCCACGGTCCTCCGGTAGCAGCCACGGTCCTCCGGTAGCAGTCACGGTCCTCCGGTAGCAGCCACGGTCCTCTAGTAGCAGCCACGGTCCTCTAGTAGCAGCCACGGTCCTCCGGTAGCATCCACGGTCCTCCGGTAGCAGTCACGGTCCTCCGGTAGCAGTCACGGTCCTCCGGTAGCAGCCACGGTCCTCCGGTAGCAGCCACGGTCCTCCGGTAGCAATTACGGTCCTCCGGTAGCAGCCACGGTCCTCCGGTAGCAGCCACGGTCCTTCGGTAGCAGCCACGGTCCTCCGGTAGCAATTACGGTCCTCCGGTAGCAGCCATGGTCCTCCGGTAGCAATTACGGTCCTCCGGTAGCAGCCACGGTCCTCCGGTAGCAGCCACGGTCCTCCGGTAGCAGCCATGGTCCTCCGGTAGCAATTACGGTCCTCCGGTAGCAGCCACGGTCCTCCGGTAGCAGCCATGGTCCTCCGGTAGCAATTACGGTCCTCCGGTAGCAGACACGGTCCTCCGGTAGCAGCCACGGTCCTCCGGTAGCAATCACGGTCCTCCGGTAGCAGCCATGGTCCTCCGGTAGCAGCCACGGTCCTCCGGTAGCAGCCATGGTCCTCCGGTAGCAATTACGGTCCTCCGGTAGCAGCCACGCGCTGGTACTCTGCATGGTGAAGGACTAGGAACTCCAATATATTCCTTAAAACTGATTTATTAGACAGATACACGGGCAACGCGTTTCTGGTCTGTACCGGACCCTTCGTCAGGTGTATCTGTCTAATAAATCAGTTTTGAGGAATATATTGGAGCTCCCCGTCCTTCACCATGCGGAGTACCAGCCCCACAATCCACCAATTTTCCAGGTTTTCATTGTACAATCAATATGGCCACCAATACACACCCAGCTCTCCGGGGCTCCTGCAGTGATGAGCAGGATGAGACGCCATTATAATAGGGCTATTCTATTCAGGAACCAGGAGGCTTCAGGATGAGCAGGGTGGGTGTATGGCTCGGATACATTCATGGAGTTAGATACACCCTGAGTTACCTGTCGGCAGTGGTCAGGTCCCCGTCTATCTTGTTTAGGCCGCCCATAATGTTGTTGAACTGCTCCCCCTGGTGGTGGAGGACCCGGGTGGTGTCTTCCAGGCGTCTCTGGGACCTGGACACGATGCCGATCAGCTCCTTCCCTTTAGAGGTCTCAGATGTTGGCTCCTCCCCCCGCGGTGACAGCAGCCGCTGCCTCCAGAAATGCTCCAGCACAGTGAAGACGATGTTCCGGCTGGGGATCAGCGAGCTGAACCAGTGCTTGGCTCCGCCCCCAACCAGTACCGTGATGGAGCTGAAGATGTAGCTGGACGACTCCTTCTTCAGTTCATTGATGGATGAGAGGAGGAAGCGCACCAAGAAGTCGTCTGCGCCGTCCGCCTGGAAGCGAAGGTGAGTGGCGGTGAGTGAGAGTCGCCCCGGAAGCCATCGCTTCTCGCTCTCCAGGTAGTAGGAGCCGCTCCAGGTCTGCACTGCCGGATCTTTACTCATCAGAGCAGGAAGGAAATGGTTAATCTAGAGGAATAAAGAACAATCATTATAACCTCCATGTACTGACAATAAACAAGCAAAGCTGCAGTGTAAAGCATGAAGAGAGAACACAGCCGAGGTGGGGGCGGAGTCCAGAAAAGCAATCAACCTCAGACACTTACCGGAGAATATGGCGGCCGCTCCCCTCATATCCGGGGCCCCAGGACTGAGCAGGAGGGAAAGACGACAGATAAGGGAGGATGTAAGGAGACTAGAAACAAAGGGTTAACTGAGCTGATACAAAAAACAGATAGTACTGCCTCCCTGTCTCCCCTGTAGATGATGTATATACAGATAATACTGCCTCCCTGTCTCTCCTGTAGATGATGTATATACAGATAGTGCTGCCTCCCTGTCTCTCCTATAGATTTATATACAGATAGTACTGCCTCCCTGTCTCCCCTGTAGATGATGTATATACAGATAGTACTGCCTCCCTGTCTCTCCTGTAGATGATGTATTTACAGATAGTGCTGCCTCCCTGTCTCTCCTGTAGATTTATATACAGATAGTACTGCCTCCCTGTCTCCCCTGTAGATGATGTATATACAGATAGTACTGCCTCCCTGTCTCTCCTGTAGATGATGTATATACAGATAGTGCTGCCTCCCTGTCTCTCCTGTAGATTTATATACAGATAGTACTGCCTCCCTGTCTCCCCTGTAGATGATGTATATACAGATAGTACTGCCTCCCTGTCTCTCCTGTAGATGAAATGTACAGATAATACTGCCTCCCTGTCTCCCCTGTAGATGATGTATATAGATAGTACTGCCTCCCTGTCTCTCCTGTAGATGATGTATGTACAGATAGTACTGCCTCCCTGTCTCTCCTGTAGATGAAATATACAGATAGTACTGCCTCCCTGTCTCTGCTGTAGATGATGTATATACAGATAGTACTGCCTCCCTGTCTCTCCTGTAGATGAAATATACAGATAGTACTGCCTCCCTGTCTCTGCTGTAGATGATGTATATACAGATAGTACTGCCTCCCTGTCTCTCCTGTAGATGAAATATACAGATAGTACTGCCTCCCTGTCTCTCCTGTAGATGATGTATATACAGATAGTGCTGCCTCCCTGTCTCTCCTGTAGATTTATATACAGATAGTGCTGCCTCCGTCTCCCCTGTGGATGATGTATATACAGATAGTACTGCCTCCCTGTCTCCCCTGTAGATGATGTATATACAGATAGTACTGCCTCCCTGTCTCCCCTGTAGATTAAATGTACAGATAGTACTGCCTCCCTGTCTCCCCTTTAGATTTATATACAGATCGTACTGCCTCCCTGTCTCCCCTGTAGATGATATATATACAGATAGTACTGCCTCCCTGACTCCCCTGTAGATGATGTATATACAGATAGTACTGCCTCCCTGTCTCTCCTGTAGATGAAACGTACAGATAATACTGCCTCCCTGCCTCTCCTGTAGATGAAACGTACAGATAATACTGTCTCCCTGTCTCCCCTGTAGATGATGTATATACAGATAATACTGCCTCCCTGTTTCTCCTGTAGATGATTTATATTCAGATAGTACTGCCTCCCTGTCTCTCCTGTAGATAAATGTATATACAGATAGTACTGCCTCCCTGTCTCTCCTGTAGATGAAATGTACAGATAATACTGCCTCCCTGCCTCTCCTGTAGATTATTTATATACAGATAGTACTGCCTCCCTGTCTCTCTTGTAGATGATTTATATACAGATAATACTGTCTCCCTGTCTCTCCTGTAGATTATGTATATACAGATAATACTGCCTCCCTGTTTCTCCTGTAGATGATTTATATACAGATAGTACTGCCTCCCTGTCTCTCCTGTAGATGATTTATATACAAATAGTACTGCATCCCTGTCTCTCCTGTAGATGATATATATACAGATAATACTCCCTCCCTGTCTCTCCTGTAGATGATTTATATACAGATAGTACTGTCTCCCTGTCTCTCCCGTAGATAATATATACAGATAGTACTGCCTCCCTGTCTCTCCTGTAGCTGATGTATATACAGATAGTACTGCCTCCCTGTCTCTCCTGTAGATGATTTATATACAGATAATACTGTCTCACTGTCTCTCTCCTGAAGATGTATATACATATATTACTGCCTCCCTGTCTCCCTTGTAGATGATGTATATACAGATAGTACTGCCTCCCTGTCTCTCCTGTAGATGATTTATATACAGATAGTACTGTCTCCCTGTTTCTTCTGTAGATGATGTATATACAGATAGTACTGCCTCCCTGTCTCTCCTGTAGATGATTTATATACAGATAGTACTATCTCCCTGTTTCTTCTGTAGATTATGTCTATACAGATAGTACTGCCTCCCTGTCTCCTCTGTAGATGATTTATATACAGATAATACTATATCACTGTCTCTCTCCTGAAGATGTATATACAGATAGTACTGCCTCTCTGTCTCCCTTGTAGATGATGTATATATACAGATAGTACTGCCTCCCTGTCTCTCCTGTAGATGATGTATATACAGATAATACTGCCTCCCTGTCTCTCCTGTAGATTTATATACAGATAGTCCTGCCTCCCTGTCTCTCCTATAGGTGATTTATATACAAATAGTACTGCCTCCCTGTTTCTCCTGTAGATGATGTATATACAGATAATACTGTCTCCCTGTCTCTCCTGTAGATTTATATACAGATAGTGCTGCCTCCCTGTCTCTCCTGTAGATTTATATACAGATAGTGCTGCCTCCCTGTCTCTCCTGTAGATTTATATACAGATAGTGCTGCCTCCCTGTCTCTCCTGTAGATTTATATATAGATAGTGCTGCCTCCCTGTCTTTCCTGTAGATTTATATATAGATAGTGCTGCCTCCCTGTCTCTCCTGTAGATTTATATACAGATAGTGCTGCCTCCCTGTCTCTCCTGTAGATTTATATATAGATAGTGCTGCCTCCGTCTCTCCTGTAGATTTATATATAGATAGTGCTGCCTCCCTGTCTCCCCTGTAGATGATGTATATACAGATAGTACTGCCTCCCTGTCTCTCCTGTAGATTTATATACAGATATAACTGCCTCCCTGTCTCTCCTGTAGATTTATATACAGATAGTGCTGCCTCCCTGTCTCTCCTGTAGATTTATATACAGATAGTGCTGCCTCCCTGTCTCTCCTGTAGATTTATATACAGATAGTGCTGCCTCCCTGTCTCTCCTGTAGATTTATATATAGATAGTGCTGCCTCCCTGTCTCTCCTGTAGATTTATATACAGATAGTGCTGCCTCCCTGTCTCTCCTGTAGATTTATATACAGATAGTGCTGCCTCCCTGTCTCTCCTGTAGATGATGTATATACAGATACTACTGCCTCCCTGTCTCTGCTGTAGATGATGTATATACAGATAGTACTGCCTCCCTGTCTCCCCTGTAGATGATGTATATACAGATAGTACTGCATCCCTGTCTCTCCTGTAGATTTATATACAGATATAACTGCCTCCCTGTCTCTCCTGTAGATGATGTATATACAGATAGTGCTGCCTCCCTGTCTCTCCTGTAGATTTATATACAGATAGTGCTGCCTCCCTGTCTCTCCTGTAGATTTATATATAGATAGTGCTGCCTCCCTGTCTCTCCTGTAGATTTATATACAGATAGTGCTGCCTCCCTGTCTCTCCTGTAGATTTATATACAGATAGCACTGCCTCCCTGTCTCTCCTGTAGATTTATATACAGATAGTACTGCCTCCCTGTCTCTCCTGTAGATTTATATACAGATAGTGCTGCCTCCCTGTCTCTCCTGTAGATTTATATATAGATAGTGCTGCCTCCCTGTCTCCCCTGTAGATGATGTATATACAGATAGTACTGCCTCCCTGTCTCTCCTGTAGATTTATATACAGATAGTACTGCCTCCCTGTCTCTCCTGTAGATTTATATACAGATAGTGCTGCCTCCCTGTCTCTCCTGTAGATTTATATACAGATAGTGCTGCCTCCCTGTCTCTCCTGTAGATTTATATACAGATAGTACTGCCTCCCTGTCTCTCCTGTAGATTTATATACAGATAGTACTGCCTCCCTGTCTCTCCTGTAGATTTATATACAGATAGTGCTGCCTCCCTGTCTCTCCTGTAGATTTATATACAGATAGTGCTGCCTCCCTGTCTCCCTTGTAGATGATGTAGGTAGGAAGGGGCGGTGACTGTACATAACAACCAATAAGATTGCAGCTTTCATTTTCTAATGTCAGAAAATAACTGAAGTAACCCGAATCGTTGTTGGGCTACACAAAGGGACGAGTCAGTCTGGCAACCAATCAGATTCTCCAGAGCAGGTCAGGAAATAACAGGACTGATCTGATTGGTTCTTCGGGTTAGCAGGGGGGGGAAAAAGGAGTGTCAAAAAAGCAGATTCCATGTAAGCAATAAGCTTAGCTGTTACCCATAGCAACCAACCAGATGAACCTGCTGCGGCGTGACGTCATGTGACCAGTGATGGCCTCAACATATAGACACAGTCACACGGCAGAACCACAAGTCCCAGCCCGCCCGCCCGCTACCTCACAACCCCGGTACACACCGCACGGTACCGGGAACTGCACGGACGATGATCCTGGTGACACCGCTTCCAACGTCATCAACCGCACCACGTGATCAGACGGGCTGTGCAGCCGCAAAATGTGACCGTCGGGGAACTGGAGCCCGGCCGGAACTGAGAGGAAACAGCAGCCGGGTAACTGGAGGGCCCCAGAATGTACGCGCAGGGGCCCTGATAACAGGAATACTACAGAGGGGCCCTTACATAGACTGGGCCCCTGATAATATAACAGAGTGGGGCCCCTGATAACAGGAATACTACAGAGGGGCCCTTACATAGACTGGGCCCCTGATAATATAACAGAGGGGCCCTATAATAGACTGGGCCCCTGATGATATAACAGAGGGGCCCTATAATAGACTGGGCCCCTGATAATATAACAGAGGGGCCCTATAATAGACTGGGCCCCTGATGATATAACAGAGGGGCCCTATAATAGACTGGGCCCCTGATGATATAACAGAGGGGCCCTATAATAAACTGGGCCCCTGATGATATAACAGAGGGGCCCTATAATAAACTGGGCCCCTGATGATATAACAGAGGGGCCCTATAATAGACTGGGCCCCTGATGATATAACAGAGGGGCCCTATAATAGACTGGGCCCCTGATGATATAACAGAGGGGCCCTATAATAGACTGGGCTCCTGATGATATAACAGAGGGGCCCTATAATAGACTGGGCCCCTGATAACAGGAATACTACAGAGGGGCCCTTACATAGACTGGGCCCCTGATAATATAACAGAGGGGCCCTATAATAGACTGGGCCCCTGATGATATAACAGAGGGGCCCTATAATAGACTGGGCCCCTGATGTTATAACAGAGGGGCCCTATAATAGACTGGGCCCCTGATGATATAACAGAGGGGCCCTACAATAGACTGGGCCCCTGATGATATAACAGAGGGGCCCTATAATAGACTGGGCCCCTGATGATATAACAGAGGGGCCCTATAATAGACTGGGCCCCTGATGATATAACAGAGGAGTGGGGCCCCTGATAACAGGAATACTACAGAGGGGCCCTTACATAGACTGGGCCCCTGATAATATAACAGAGGGGCCCTATAATAGACTGGGCCCCTGATGATATAACAGAGGGGCCCTATAATAGACTGGGCCCCTGATGATATAACAGAGGGGCCCTATAATAGACTGGGCCCCTGATGATATAACAGAGGGGCCCTATAATAGACTGGGCCCCTGATGATATAACAGAGGGGCCCTATAATAGACTGGGCCCCTGATGATATAACAGAGGGGCCCTATAATAGACTGGGCCCCTGATGATATCACAGAGGGGCCCTATAATAGACTGGGCCCCTGATGATATAACAGAGGGGCCCTATAATAGACTGGGCCCCTGATGATATAACAGGGGCCCTATAATAGACTGGGCCCCTGATGATATAACAGAGGGGCCCTATAATAGACTGGGCCCCTGATGATATAACAGAGGGGCCCTATAATAGACTGGGCCCCTGATGATATAACAGAGGGGCCCTATAATAGACTGGGCCCCTGATGATATAACAGAGGGGCCCTATAATAGACTGGGCTCCTGATGATATAACAGAGGGGCCCCATAATAGACTGGGCCCCTGATGATATAACAGAGGGGCCCTATAATAGACTGGGCCCCTGATAATATAACAGAGGGGCCCTATAATAGACTGGGCCCCTGATGATATAACATAGGGGCCCTATAATAGACTGGGCCCCTGATGATATAACAGAGGGGCCCTATAATAGACTGGGCCCCTGATGATATAACAGAGGGGCCCTATAATAGACTGGGCCCCTGATGATATAACAGAGGGGCCCTATAATAGACTGGGCCCCTGATGATATAACAGAGGGGCCCTATAATAGACTGGGCCCCTGATGATATAACAGAGGGGCCCTATAATAGACTGGGCCCCTGATGATATAACAGAGGGGCCCTATAATAGACTGGGCCCCTGATGATATAACAGAGGGGCCCTATAATAGACTGGGCCCCTGATGATATAACAGAGGGGCCCTATAATAGACTGGGCCCCTGATGATATAACAGAGGGGCCTTATAATAGACTGGGCCCCTGATGATATAACAGAGGGGCCCTATAATAGACTGGGCCCCTGATGATATAACAGAGGGGCCCTATAATAGACTGGGCCCCTGATGATATAACAGAGGGGCCCTATAATAGACTGGGCCCCTGATGATATAACAGAGGGGCCTTATAATAGACTGGGCCCATGATGATATAACAGAGGGGCCCTATAATAGACTGGGCCCCTGATAATATAACAGAGGGGCCTTATAATAGACTGGGCCCCTGATAATATAACAGAGGGGCCCTATAATAGACTGGGCCCCTGATGATATAACAGAGGGGCCTTATAATAGACTGGGCCCCTGATGATATAACAGAGGGGCCTTATAATAGACTGGGCCCCTGATGATATAACAGAGGGGCCTTATAATAGACTGGGCCCCTGATAATATAACAGAGGGGCCCTATAATAGACTGGGCCCCTGATGATATAACAGAGGGGCCTTATAATAGACTGGGCCCATGATGATATAACAGAGGGGCCCTATAATAGACTGGGCCCCTGATGATATAATAGAGGGGCCCTATAATAGACTGGGCCCCTGATAATATAACAGAGGGGCCCTATAATAGACTGGGCCCCTGATGATATAACAGAGGGGCCCTATAATAGACTGGGCCCCTGATAATATAACAGAGGGGCCCTATAATAGACTGGGCCCCTGATGATATAACAGAGGGGCCCTATAATAGACTGGGCCCCTGATGATATAACAGAGGGGCCCTATAATAGACTGGGCTCCTGATGATATAACAGAGGGGCCCTATCATAGACTGGGCCCCTGATGATAATATTTGCCCCTCCCCCTGTAATTCCTATAATCTCCAGGCCTGGCCGGACCGTCTGATGGAGGCGCTGACACCGCAGATCATCCCGCGCATAGAAGACCCAGATACGTTCAGCTACGATGAATTCTTCCATAAATACCTGATCGCCAACGCTCCGTGTCTCTTCTCCGCTGAGTTTTCGCGCTCATGGAGCAGCCGCCATTCCTGGGTCACCTCCGAGAATAAACCCAACTGGGGGCACTTGCTGCGGGTGTACGGTACGTTCTGGGGGTGTACGGTGCGTTCTGGAGGAGACGCTGGGGGTGTACGGTGCGTTCTGGAGGAGACTGGGTGGGTGTACGGTGCATTCTGGAGGAGACTCTGGGGGTGTACGGTGCGTTCTGGAGGAGATGCTGCGGGTGTACGGTGCGTTCTGGAGGAGATGCTGGGGGTGTACGGCGCGTTCTGGAGGAGACGCTGCGGGTGTACGGTGCGTTCTGGAGGAGACGCTGGGGGTGTACGGTGCGTTCTGGAGGAGACACTGGGTGTACGGTGCGTTCTGGAGGAGACTGGGGGTGTACGGTGCGTTCTGGAGGAGACTCTGGGAGTGTACGGTGCGTTCTGGAGGAGACGCTGGGGGTGTACGGTGCATTCTGGAGGAGATGCTGGGGGTGTACGGTGCGTTCTGGAGGAGATGCTGTGCGTGTACGGTGCGTTCTGGAGGAGACGCTGGGGGTGTATGGTGTGTTCTGGAGGAGACGCTGGGGGTGTACAGTGCGTTCTGGAGGAGACGCTGGGGGTGTACGGTGCGTTGTGGGGGTGTATGGTGCGTTCTGGAGGAGACGCTGGGTGTACGGTGCGTTCTGGAGGAGATGCTGCGGGTGTATGGTGCGGTCTGGAGGAGACGCTGGGGGTGTATGGTGCGTTCTGGGGTTGTACAGTGCGTTCTGGAGGATACACTGTGGATGTATGGTGCGTTCAGGGGGTGTACGGTGCATTCTGGAGGAGACGCTGTGGGTGTACAGTGCGTTCTGGAGTAGATGCTGTGGATGTATGGTGCGTTCGAGGGGTGTACGGTGCGTTCTGGAGGAGACGCTGCGGGTGTACGGTGCGTTCTGGGGGAGATGCTGGGGGTGTATGGTGCGGCCTGGAGGAGACGCTGGGGGTGTATGGTGCGTTCTGGGGGTGTACGGTGCGTTCTGGAGGATACACTGTGGATGTATGGTGCGTTCAGGGGGTGTACGGTGCGTTCTGGAGGAGACGCTGCGGGTGTACGGTGCGTTCTGGGGGAGACGCTGGGGGTGTACGGTGCGTTCTGGGGGAGACGCTGGGGGTGTACGGTGCGTTCTGGGGGAGACGCTGGGGGTGTACGGTGCGTTCTGGAGGAGACGCTGGGGGTGTACGGTGCGTTCTGGAGGAGACGCTGGGGGTGTTTGGTGCATTCTGGAGGAGACGCTGGGGGTGTACGGTGCATTCTGGAGGAGACGCTGCGGGTGTTTGGTGCATTCTGGAGGAGACGCTGCGGGTGTACGGTGCATTCTGGAGCAGGCGCTGGGGGTGTACGGTGCGTTCTTGAGGAGACGCTGGGGGTGTACGGTGCTATCTGGAGGAGACGCTGGGGGTGTACGGTGCGTTCTGGAGGAGATGCTGTGGATGTATGGTGCGTTCTGGGGGTGTACGGTGCGTTCTGGAGGATACACTGTGGATGTATGGTGCGTTCAGGGGATGTACGGTGCGTTCTGAAGGAGTCTCTGGAGGTGTATGGTGCGTTCTGGAGGAGACGCTGGGGGTGAACGGTGCATTCTGGAGGATACGCTGGGGGTGTATGGTGCGTTCTGGAGGAGACGCTGGGGGTGAACGGTGCATTCTGGAGGAGACGCTGGGGGTGTATGGTGCATTCTGGGGGTGTACGGTGCGTTCTGGAGGAGAGGCTGCGGGTGTACGGTGCATTCTGGAGGAGATGCTGGGGGTGTATGGTGCGTTCTGGAGGAGACGCTGGGGGTGTACGGCGCGTTCTGGAGGAGATGCTGGGGGTGTACGGTGCGTTCTGGAGGAGACGCTGGGGGTGTATGGTGCGTTCTGGAGGAGACACTGGGGGTGTACGGTGCGTTCTGGAGGAGACGCTGTGGGTGTACAGTGCGTTCTAGAGGAGACACTGGGTGTACGGTGCGTTCTGGAGGAGATGCTGGGGGTGTACGGTGCGCTCTGGAGGAGACACTGGGTGTACGGTGCGTTCTGGAGGAGACGCTGGGGGTGTACGGTGCATTCTGGAGGAGATGATGTGGGTGTACGGTGCGTTCTGGAGGAGATGCTGTGCGTGTACGGTGCGTTCTGGAGGAGACGCTGGGGGTGTATGGTGTGTTCTGGAGGAGATGCTGTGGATGCATGGTGCGTTCTGGGGGTGTACGGTGTGTTCTGGAGTATACACTGTGGATGTATGGTGCGTTCAGGGGGTGTACGGTGCGTTCTGGAGGAGACACTGGGGGTGTATGGTGCGTTCTGGAGGAGACACTGGGGGTGTACGGTGCGTTCTGGAGGAGACGCTGTGGGTGTACAGTGCGTTCTAGAGGAGACGCTGGAGGAGTACGGTGCGTTCTGGAGGAGATGCTGGGGGTGTACGGTGCGCTCTGGAGGAGACACTGGGTGTACGGTGCGTTCTGGAGGAGACGCTGGGGGTGTACGGTGCATTCTGGAGGAGATGCTGTGGGTGTACGGTGCGTTCTGGAGGAGATGCTGTGCGTGTACGGTGCGTTCTGGAGGAGACGCTGGGGGTGTATGGTGTGTTCTGGAGGAGATGCTGTGGTTGCATGGTGCGTTCTGGGGGTGTACGGTGTGTTCTGGAGTATACACTGTGGATGTATGGTGCGTTCAGGGGGTGTACGGTGCGTTCTGGGGGAGACGCTGGGGGTGTATGGTGCGTTCTGGGGGAGACGCTGGGGGTGTACGGTGCGTTCTGGAGGAGACGCTGGGGGTGTACGGTGCGTTCTGGAGGAGACGCTGCGGGGGTTTGGTGCGTTCTGGAGGAGATGCTGTGGATGTATGGTGCGTTCTGGGGGTGTACGGTGCGTTCTGGAGGATACACTGTGGATGTATGGTGCGTTCTGGGGGTGTACGGTGCGTTCTGGAGGATACACTGTGGATGTATGGTGCGTTCAGGGGATGTACGGTGCGTTCTGGAGGAGACGCTGGGGGTGTATGATGCGTTCAGGGGGTGTACGGTGCGTTCTGGAGGAGACGCGGGTGTACGGTGTGTTCTGGGGGAGACGCTGGGGGGGTACGGTGCGTTCTGGAGGAGACGCTGGGGGGGTACGGTGCGTTCTGAAGGAGACGCTGGGAGTGTACGGTGCGTTCTGGGGGAGACGCTGGGGGTGTACTGTGTGTTCTGGAGGAGACGCTGGGGGTGTACGGTGCGTTCGGGAGGAGACGCTGCGGGTGTACTGTGTGTTCTGGAGGAGACGCTGGGGGTGTACGGTGCGTTCTGGAGGAGACACTGCGGGTGTGCAGTGCGTTCTGAAGCAGACGCTGGGGGTGTACGGTGCGTTCTGGAGGAGACGCTGGGGGTGTACGGTGCGTTCTGGAGGAGACGCTGCGGGGGTTTGGTGCGTTCTGGAGGAGATGCTGTGGATGTATGGTGCGTTCTGGGGGTGTACGGTGCGTTCTGGAGGATACACTGTGGATGTATGGTGCGTTCTGGGGGTGTACGGTGCGTTCTGGAGGATACACTGTGGATGTATGGTGCGTTCAGGGGATGTACGGTGCGTTCTGGAGGAGACGCTGGGGGTGTATGATGCGTTCAGGGGGTGTACGGTGCGTTCTGGAGGAGACGCGGGTGTACGGTGTGTTCTGGGGGAGACGCTGGGGGGGTACGGTGCGTTCTGGAGGAGACGCTGGGGGGGTACGGTGCGTTCTGAAGGAGACGGTGGGAGTGTACGGTGCGTTCTGGGGGAGACGCTGGTGGTGTTTGGTGCGTTCGGGAGGAGACGCTGCGGGTGTACTGTGTGTTCTGGAGGAGACGCTGGGGGTGTACGGTGCGTTCTGGAGGAGACACTGCGGGTGTGCAGTGCGTTCTGAAGCAGACGCTGGGGGTGTACGGTGCGTTCTGGAGGAGACGCTGGGGGTGTACAGCCGTTCTGGAGGAGACGCTGGGGGTGTACGCTGCGTTCTGGGGGAGACGCTGGGGGTGTACGGTGCGTTCTGGGGGAGACGCTGTGGGTGTACGGTGCGTTCTGGAGGAGACACTGGGGATGTACGGTGCGTTCTGGAGAAGTCGCTGTGGGTGTAAGGTGCGTTCTGGAGGAGATGCTGTGGATGTATGGTGCGTTCAGGGGATGTACGGTGCATTCTGGAGAAGACTGGGGGTGTACGGTGCGTTCTGGAGGAGACGCTGTGGATGCATGGTGCGTTCTGGAGGATACACTGTGGATGTATGGTGCGTTCAGGGGGTGTACGGTGCGTTCTGGAGTAGACGCTGCGGGTGTACGGTGCATCTGGGGGAGACGCTGGGGGTGTACGGTGCGTTCTGGAGGAGATGCTGTGGATGTATGGTGCATTCTGGTGGTTTATGGTGCGTTCTGGAGGATACACTGTGGATGTATGGTGCGTTCAGGGGATGTACGGTGCATTCTGGAGGAGACTCTGGGGGTGTACGGTGCGTTCTGGAGGAGACGCTGTGGGTGTATGGTGCGTTCTGGAGGAGATGCTGTGGATGCATGGTGCGTTCTGGGGGTGTACGGTGCGTTCTGGAGGATACACTGTGGATGTATGGTGCGTTCAGGGGGTGTACGGTGCGTTCTGGAGGAGACGCTGTGGGTGTACGGTGCGTTCTGGAGGAGACGCTGCGGGTGTATGGTGCGTTCTGGGGGAGACGCTAGGGGTGTACGGTGCATTCTGGAGGAGACGCTGGGGGTGTACGGTGCGTTCTGGGGGAGACGCTAGGGGTGTTTGGTGCGTTCGGGAGGAGACGCTGCGGGTGTACTGTGTGTTCTGGAGGAGACGCTGGGGGTGTACGGTGCGTTCTGGAGGAGACACTGCGGGTGTACAGCCGTTCTGGAGGAGACGCTGGGGGTGTACGCTGCGTTCTGGGGGAGACGCTGGGGGTGTACGGTGCGTTCTGGGGGAGACGCTGTGGGTGTACGGTGCGTTCTGGAGGAGACACTGGGGATGTACGGTGCGTTCTGGAGAAGTCGCTGTGGGTGTAAGGTGCGTTCTGGAGGAGATGCTGTGGATGTATGGTGCGTTCAGGGGATGTACGGTGCATTCTGGAGAAGACTGGGGGTGTACGGTGCGTTCTGGAGGAGACGCTGTGGATGCATGGTGCGTTCTGGAGGATACACTGTGGATGTATGGTGCGTTCAGGGGGTGTACGGTGCGTTCTGGAGTAGACGCTGCGGGTGTACGGTGCATCTGGGGGAGACGCTGGGGGTGTACGGTGCGTTCTGGAGGAGATGCTGTGGATGTATGGTGCATTCTGGTGGTTTATGGTGCGTTCTGGAGGATACACTGTGGATGTATGGTGCGTTCAGGGGATGTACGGTGCATTCTGGAGGAGACTCTGGGGGTGTACGGTGCGTTCTGGAGGAGACGCTGTGGGTGTATGGTGCGTTCTGGAGGAGATGCTGTGGATGCATGGTGCGTTCTGGGGGTGTACGGTGCGTTCTGGAGGATACACTGTGGATGTATGGTGCGTTCAGGGGGTGTACGGTGCGTTCTGGAGGAGACGCTGTGGGTGTACGGTGCGTTCTGGAGGAGACGCTGCGGGTGTATGGTGCGTTCTGGGGGAGACGCTAGGGGTGTACGGTGCATTCTGGAGGAGACGCTGGGGGTGTACGGTGCGTTCTGGGGGAGACGCTAGGGGTGTATGGTGCGTTCTGGGGGAGACGCTAGGGGTGTACGGTGCCTTCTGGAGGAGACGCTGTGGGTGTACGGTGTGTTCTGGGGGAGACGCTGGGGGTGTACGGTGCGTTCTGGAGCAGACGCTGGGGGTGTATGGTGCGGTCTGGAGGAGACGCTGGGGGTGTACGGTGCGTTCTGGAGGAGACGCTGTGGGTGTACGGTGCGTTCTGGAGGAGATGCTGTGGATGTATGGTGCGTTCTGGGAGTGTACGGTGCGTTCTGGAGGTTATACACTGGATGTATGGTACGTTCAGGGGATGTACGGTGCGTTCTAGAGGAGTCTCTGGGGGTGTATGGTGCGGTCTGGAAGAGACGCTGGGGGTGTATGGTGCGTTCTGGGGGTGTACGGTGCGTTCTGGAGGAGACGCTGTGGGTGTATGGTGCGTTCTGGAGGAGATGCTGTGGATGCGTGATGCGTTCTGGGGGTGTACGGTGCGTTCTGGAGGATACACTGTGGATGTATGGTGCGTTCAGGGGGTGTATGGTGCATTCTGGGGGAGACGCTGGGGGGGTACGGTGCGTTCTTGAGGAGACGCTGGGAGTGTACTGTGCGTTCTGGGGGAGACGCTGGGGGTGTTTGATGCGTTCTGGAGGAGATGCTGCGGGTGTACGGTGCGTTCTGGAGGAGACGCTGCGGGTGTACGGTGCGTTCTGGAGCAGACGCTGGGGGTGTAAGGTGCGTTCTGGAGGAGACGCTGTGGGTGTACGGTGCGTTCTGGAGGAGACGCTGGGGGTGTACGGTGCGTTCTGGAGGAGACGCTGTGGGTGTACGGTGCGTTCTGGAGGAGACGCTGGGGGTGTACGGTGCGTTCTGGGGGAGACGCTGGGGGTGTACGGTGCGTTCTGGGGGAGACGCTGGGGTGTACGGTGCGTTCTGGAGGAGACGCTGGGAGTGTACGGTGCGTTCTGGATTAGACGCTGGGGGTGTACGGTGTGTTCTGGAGGAGACGCTGTGGGTGTACGGTGCGTTCTGGAGGAGACGCTGTGGGTGTACGGTGCGTGCTGGAGGAGATGCTGTGGATGTATGGTGCGTTCTGGTGGTTTATGGTGCGTTCTGGAGGATACACTGTGGATGTATGGTGCGTTCAGGGGGTGTACGATGCGTTCTGGAGGAGACGCTGTGGGTGTATGGTGCGTTCTGGAGGAGACACTGGGGGTGTACGGTGCGTTCTGGGGGAGACGCTGGGGGTGTACCGTGCGTTCTGGGGGAGACGCTGGGGGTGTACGGTGCGTTCTGGATTAGACACTGGGGGTGTACGGTGTGTTCTGGAGAAGACACTGTGGGTGTACGGTGCGTTCTGGAGGAGACGCTGTGGGTGTACGGTGCGTTCTGGAGGAGATGCTGTGGATGTATGGTGCGTTCTGGTGGTTTATGGTGCGTTCTGGAGGATACACTGTGGATGTATGGTGCGTTCAGGGGGTGTACAATGCGTTCTGGAGGAGACGCTGGGAGTGTACTGTGCGTTCTGGGGGAGACGCTGGGGGTGTTTGATGCGTTCTGGAGGAGATGCTGCGGGTGTACGGTGCGTTCTGGAGGAGACGCTGCGGGTGTACGGTGCGTTCTGGAGCAGACGCTGGGGGTGTAAGGTGCGTTCTGGAGCAGACGCTGGGGGTGTACGGTGTGTTCTGGAGGAGACGCTGTGGGTGTACAGTGCGTTCTGGAGGAGACGCTGGGGGTGTACGGTGCGTTCTGGGGGAGACGCTGGGGGTGTACGGTGCGTTCTGGGGGAGACGCTGGGGGTGTACGGTGCGTTCTGGAGGAGACGCTGGGAGTGTACGGTGCGTTCTGGATTAGACGCTGGGGGTGTACGGTGTGTTCTGGAGGAGACGCTGTGGGTGTACGGTGCGTTCTGGAGGAGACGCTGTGGGTGTACGGTGCGTTCTGGAGGAGATGCTGTGGATGTATGGTGCGTTCTGGTGGTTTATGGTGCGTTCTGGAGGATACACTGTGGATGTATGGTGCGTTCAGGGGGTGTACGATGCGTTCTGGAGGAGACGCTGTGGGTGTATGGTGCGTTCTGGAGGAGATGCTGTGGATGCATGGTGCGTTCTGGGGGTGTACGGTGCGTTCTGGAGGATACACTGTGGATGTATGGTGCGTTCAGGGGGTGTACGGTGCATTCTGGAGGAGACGCTGCGGGTGTACGGTGTGTTCTGGGGAAGACCCTGGGGGTGTACGGTGCGTTCTGGAGGAGACGCTGGGGGTGTACGGTGCGTTCTGGAGGAGACGCTGGGGGTGTACGGTGCGTTCTGGAGGAGACGCTGGGGGTGTACGGAGCCTTCTGGGGGAGACGCAGGGGGTGTTTGTTGCTTTCTGGAGGAGACGCTGGGGGTGTACGGTGCGTTCTGGAGGAGACTCTGGGGTTGTACGGTGCGTTCTAGAGGAGTCTCTGGGGGTGTATGGTGCGGTCTGGAGGAGACGCTGGGGGTGTATGGTGCGTTCTGGGGGTGTACGGTGCGTTCTGGAGGAGACGCTCTGGGTGTATGGTGCGTTCTGGAGGAGATGCTGTGGATGCGTGATGCGTTCTGGGGGTGTACGGTGCGTTCTGGAGGATACACTGTGGATGTATGGTGCGTTCAGGGGGTGTACGATGCATTCTGGGGGAGACGCTGAGGGGGTACGGTGCGTTCTTGAGGAGACTCTGGGGGTGTACGATGCGTTCTGGAGGAGTCGCTGGGAGTGTACTGTGCGTTCTGGGGGAGACGCTGGGGGTGTTTGATGCGTTCTGGAGGAGATGCTGCGGGTGTACGGTGCGTTCTGGAGGAGACGCTGCGGGTGTACGGTGCGTTCTGGAGCAGACGCTGGGGGTGTAAGGTGCGTTCTGGAGCAGACACTGGGGTTGTACGGTCATTCTGGAGGAGACGCTGGGGGTGTACGGTGCGTTCTGGGGGAGACGCTGGGGGTGTACGGTGCGTTCTGGGGGAGACGCTGGGGGTGTACGGTGCGTTCTGGGGAAGACGCTGGGGGTGTACGGTGCGCTCTGGAGGAGACGCTGGGGGTGTACGGTGCGTTCTGGAGGAGACGCTGGGGGTGTACGGTGCCTTCTGGAGGAGACTCTGGGGGTGTACGGTGAGTTCTGGAGGTTACACTGTGGATGTATGGTGCGTTCAGGGGATGTACGGTGCGTTCTGAAGGAATCTCTGGGGGTGTATGGTGCGGTCTGGAGGAGACGCTGGGGGTGTATGGTGCGTTCTGGGGGTGTACGGTGTGTTCTTGAGGTTTATGGTGCGTTCTGGGGTTGTACGGTGCGTTCTGGAGGATACACTGTGGATGTATGGTGCGTTCAGGGGATGTACGGTGCGTTCTGGAGGAGTCTCTGGGGGTGTACGGTGCGTTCTGGAGGATACACTGTGGATGTATGGTGCGTTCAGGGGGTGTACGGTGCGTTCTGGAGGAGACGCTGCAGGTGTACGGTGTGTTCTGGGGGAGACGCTGGGGGGGTACGGTGCGTTCTGGAGGAGTCGCTGGGGGTGTACGGTGCGTTCTGGAGGAGACGCTGGGGGTGTACGGTGCGTTCTGGGGGAGACGCTGGGGGTGTTTGGTGCATTCTGGAGGAGACGCTGCAGGTGTACGGTGCGTTCTGGAGGAGACGCTGGGGGTACGGTGCGTTCTGGAGGAGACGCTGGGGGTGTATGGTGCATTCTGGAGCAGACGCTGGTGGTGTACGGTGTGTTCTGGAGGAGACTCTGTGGGTGTACGGTGCGTTCTGGAGGAGATGCTGTGGATGTATGGTGTGTTCTGGTGGTGTATGATGCGTTCTGGGGGTGTACGGTGCGTTCTGGAGGAGACGCTGTGGGTGTATGGTGCATTCTGGAGGAGATGCTGTGGATGCATGGTGCGTTCTGGGGGTGTACGGTGCGTTCTGGAGGATACACTGTGGATGTATGGTGCGTTCAGGGGGTGTACGGTGCATTCTGGAGGAGACGCTGGGGGTGTACGGTGCGTTCTGGGGGAGACGCTGGGGGGGGTACGGTGCGTTCTGGAGGAGACGCTGGGGGTGTACAGTGCGTTCTGGAGGAGACGCTGGGGGTGTTTGGTGCGTTCTGGAGGAGACGCTGCAGGTGTACGGTGTGTTCTGGAAGAGACTCTGGGGGTGTACGGTGCGTTCTGGAGGAGATGCTGCGGGTGTACGGTGCGTTCTGAAGCAGACGCTGGGGGTGTAAGGTGCGTTCTGGAGCAGACGCTGGGGGTGTACGGTCGTTCTGGAGGAGATGCTGGGGGTGTACGCTGCGTTCTGAAGGAGACGCTGGGAGTGTACGGTGCGTTCTGGAGGAGACGCTGGGGGTGTACGCTGCATTCTGGGGAGACGCTGGGGGTGTACGGTGCGTTCTGGAGGAGACGCTGGGGGTGTACGGTGTGTTCTGGAGGAGACGCTGGGGGTGTACGGTGTGTTCTGGAGGAGACGCTGTGGGTGTACGGTGCGTTCTGGAGGAGATGCTGTGGATGTATGGTGCGTTCTGGTGGTTTATGGTGCGTTCTGGAGGATACACTGTGGATGTATGGTGCGTTCAGGGGATGTACGGTGCATTCTGGAGGAGACTCTGGGGGTGTACGGTGCGTTCTGGAGGAGACGCTGTGGGTGTATGGTGCGTTCTGAAGGAGATGCTGTGGATGCATGGTGCGTTCTGGGGGTGTACGGTGCGTTCTGGAGGATACACTGTGGATGTATGGTGCGTTCAGGGGATGTACGGTGCGTTCTAGAGGAGACGCTGGGGGTGTATGATGCGTTCAGGGGGTGTACGGTGCGTTCTGGAGGAGACGCTGCGGGTGTACGGTGCGTTCTGGGGGAGACGCTGGGGGGGTACGGTGCGTTCTGAAGGAGACGCTGGGAGTGTACGGTGCGTTCTGGGGGAGACGCTGGGAGTGTACTGTGTGTTCTGGAGGAGACGCTGGGGGTGTACGGTGCGTTCTGGAGGAGACGCTGCGGGTGTGCGGTGCGTTCTGAAGCAGACGCTGGGGGTGTACGGTGCGTTCTGGAGGAGACGCTGCGGGTGTACGGTGCGTTCTGGAGCAGACGCTGGGGGTGTAAGGTGCGTTCTGGAGCAGACACTGGGGTTGTACGGTCATTCTGGAGGAGACGCTGGGGGTGTACGGTGCGTTCTGGGGGAGACGCTGGGGGTGTACGGTGCGTTCTGGGGGAGACGCTGGGGGTGTACGGTGCGTTCTGGGGAAGACGCTGGGGGTGTACGGTGCGCTCTGGAGGAGACGCTGGGGGTGTACGGTGCGTTCTGGAGGAGACGCTGGGGGTGTACGGTGCCTTCTGGAGGAGACTCTGGGGGTGTACGGTGAGTTCTGGAGGTTACACTGTGGATGTATGGTGCGTTCAGGGGATGTACGGTGCGTTCTGAAGGAATCTCTGGGGGTGTATGGTGCGTTCTGGGGGTGTACGGTGTGTTCTTGAGGTTTATGGTGCGTTCTGGGGTTGTACGGTGCGTTCTGGAGGATACACTGTGGATGTATGGTGCGTTCAGGGGATGTACGGTGCGTTCTGGAGGAGTCTCTGGGGGTGTACGGTGCGTTCTGGAGGATACACTGTGGATGTATGGTGCGTTCAGGGGGTGTACGGTGCGTTCTGGAGGAGACGCTGCAGGTGTACGGTGTGTTCTGGGGGAGACGCTGGGGGGGTACGGTGCGTTCTGGAGGAGTCGCTGGGGGTGTACGGTGCGTTCTGGAGGAGACGCTGGGGGTGTACGGTGCGTTCTGGGGGAGACGCTGGGGGTGTTTGGTGCATTCTGGAGGAGACGCTGCAGGTGTACGGTGCGTTCTGGAGGAGACGCTGGGGGTACGGTGCGTTCTGGAGGAGACGCTGGGGGTGTATGGTGCATTCTGGAGCAGACGCTGGTGGTGTACGGTGTGTTCTGGAGGAGACTCTGTGGGTGTACGGTGCGTTCTGGAGGAGATGCTGTGGATGTATGGTGTGTTCTGGTGGTGTATGATGCGTTCTGGGGGTGTACGGTGCGTTCTGGAGGAGACGCTGTGGGTGTATGGTGCATTCTGGAGGAGATGCTGTGGATGCATGGTGCGTTCTGGGGGTGTACGGTGCGTTCTGGAGGATACACTGTGGATGTATGGTGCGTTCAGGGGGTGTACGGTGCATTCTGGAGGAGACGCTGGGGGTGTACGGTGCGTTCTGGGGGAGACGCTGGGGGGGGTACGGTGCGTTCTGGAGGAGACGCTGGGGGTGTACAGTGCGTTCTGGAGGAGACGCTGGGGGTGTTTGGTGCGTTCTGGAGGAGACGCTGCGGGTGTACGGTGTGTTCTGGAAGAGACTCTGGGGGTGTACGGTGCGTTCTGGAGGAGATGCTGCGGGTGTACGGTGCGTTCTGAAGCAGACGCTGGGGGTGTAAGGTGCGTTCTGGAGCAGACGCTGGGGGTGTACGGTCGTTCTGGAGGAGACGCTGGGGGTGTACGCTGCGTTCTGAAGGAGACGCTGGGAGTGTACGGTGCGTTCTGGAGGAGACGCTGGGGGTGTACGCTGCATTCTGGGGAGACGCTGGGGGTGTACGGTGCGTTCTGGAGGAGACGCTGGGGGTGTACGGTGTGTTCTGGAGGAGACGCTGGGGGTGTACGGTGTGTTCTGGAGGAGACGCTGTGGGTGTACGGTGCGTTCTGGAGGAGATGCTGTGGATGTATGGTGCGTTCTGGTGGTTTATGGTGCGTTCTGGAGGATACACTGTGGATGTATGGTGCGTTCAGGGGATGTACGGTGCATTCTGGAGGAGACTCTGGGGGTGTACGGTGCGTTCTGGAGGAGACGCTGTGGGTGTATGGTGCGTTCTGAAGGAGATGCTGTGGATGCATGGTGCGTTCTGGGGGTGTACGGTGCGTTCTGGAGGATACACTGTGGATGTATGGTGCGTTCAGGGGATGTACGGTGCGTTCTAGAGGAGACGCTGGGGGTGTATGATGCGTTCAGGGGGTGTACGGTGCGTTCTGGAGGAGACGCTGCGGGTGTACGGTGCGTTCTGGGGGAGACGCTGGGGGGGGTACGGTGCGTTCTGGAGGAGACGCTGGGGGGGTACGGTGCGTTCTGAAGGAGACGCTGGGAGTGTACGGTGCGTTCTGGGGGAGACGCTGGGAGTGTACTGTGTGTTCTGGAGGAGACGCTGGGGGTGTACGGTGCGTTCTGGAGGAGACGCTGCGGGTGTGCGGTGCGTTCTGAAGCAGACGCTGGGGGTGTACGGTGCATTCTGGAGGAGAGGCTGGGGGTGTACGGTCGTTCTGGAGGAGACGCTGGGGGTGTACGGTGCGTTCTGGGGGAGACGCTGTGGGTGTACGGTGCGTTCTGGAGGAGACGCTGGGGATGTACGGTGCGTTCTGGAGGAGACGCTGTGGGTGTAAGGTGCGTTCTGGAGAAGATGCTGTGGATGTATGGTGCGTTCAGGGGATGTACGGTGCATTCTGGAGAAGACTGGGGGTGTACGGTGCGTTCTGGAGGAGACGCTGTGGGTGTATGGTGCGTTCTGGAGGAGATGCTGTGGATGCATGGTGCGTTCTGGATGATACACTGTGGATGTATGGTGCGTTCAGGGGGTGTACGGTGCGTTCTGGAGTAGACGCTGCGGGTGTACGGTGCATCTGGGGGAGACGCTGGGGGTGTACGGTGCGTTCTGGAGGAGATGCTGTGGATGTATGGTGCGTTCTGGTGGTTTATGGTGCGTTCTGGAGGATACACTGTGGATGTATGGTGCGTTCAGGGGATGTACGGTGCATTCTGGAGGAGACTCTGGGGGTGTACGGTGCGTTCTGGAGGAGATGCTGTGGGTGTATGGTGCGTTCTGGAGGAGATGCTGTGGATGCATGGTGCGTTCTGGGGGTGTACGGTGCGTTCTGGAGGATACACTGTGGATGTATGGTGCGTTCAGGGGGTGTACGGTGCGTTCTGGAGGAGAGGCTGAGGGTGGACGGTGCGTTCTGGAGGAGACGCTGCGGGTGTACGGTGCGTTCTGGGGGAGACGCTAGGGGTGTATGGTGCGTTCTGGGGGAGACGCTGGGGGTGTACGGTGCGTTCTGGAGGAGATGCTGGGGGTGTACGGTGCCTTCTGGAGGAGACGCTGGGGGGGTACGGTGTGTTCTGGGGGAGACGCTGGGGGTGTACGGTGCGTTCTGGAGGAGATGCTGTGGATGTATGGTGCGTTCAGGGGATGTATGGTGCATTCTGGAGAAGACTGGCGGTGTACGGTGCGTTCTGGAGGAGACGCTGTGGGTGTATGGTGCGTTCTGGAGGAGATGCTGTGGATGCATGGTGCGTTCTGGAGGATACACTGTGGATGTATGGTGCGTTCAGGGGGTGTACGGTGCGTTCTGGAGTAGACGCTGCGGGTGTACGGTGCATCTGGGGGAGACGCTGGGGGTGTACGGTGCGTTCTGGAGGAGATGCTGTAGATGTATGGTGCGTTCTGGTGGTTTATGGTGCGTTCTGGAGGATACACTGTGGATGTATGGTGCGTTCAGGGGATGTACGATGCGTTCTGGAGGAGACGCTGCGGGTGTACGGTGCGTTCTGGAGGAGACGCTGTGGGTGTATGGTGCGTTCTGGAGGAGATGCTGTGGATGCATGGTGCGTTCTGGGGGTGTACGGTGCGTTCTGGAGGATACACTGTGGATGTATGGTGCGTTCAGGGGGTGTACGGTGCGTTCTGGAGGAGACGCTGAGGGTGGACGGTGCGTTCTGGAGGAGACGCTGCGGGTGTACGGTGCGTTCTGGAGGAGATGCTGTGGATGTATGGTGCGTTCTGGGAGTGTACGGTGCATTCTGGAGGTTATACACTGGATGTATGGTGCGTTCAGGGGATGTACGGTGCGTTCTAGAGGAGTCTCTGGGGGTGTATGGTGCGTTCTGGGGGAGATGCTGTGGATGCGTGATGCGTTCTGGGGGTGTACGGTGCGTTATGGAGGATACACTGTGGATGTATGGTGCGTTCAGGGGGTGTATGGTGCATTCTGGGGGAGACGCTGGGGGGGTACGGTGCGTTCTTGAGGAGACGCTGGGGGTGTACTGTGCGTTCTGGGGGAGACGCTGGGGGTGTTTGATGCGTTCTGGAGGAGATGCTGCGGGTGTACGGTGCGTTCTGGAGGAGACGCTGCGGGTGTACGGTGCGTTCTGGAGCAGACGCTGGGGGTGTAAGGTGCGTTCTGGAGCAGACGCTGTGGGTGTACGGTGCGTTCTGGAGCAGACGCTGGGGGTGTTTGGTGCGTTCTGGAGGAGACGCTGTGGGTGTACGGTGCGTTCTGGAGGAGACGCTGGGGGTGTACGGTGCGTTCTGGGGGAGACGCTGGGGGTGTACGGTGCGTTCTGGGGGAGACGCTGGGGGTGTACGGTGCGTTCTGGAGGAGACGCTGGGAGTGTACGGTGCGTTCTGGATTAGACGCTGGGGGTGTACGGTGTGTTCTGGAGGAGACGCTGTGGGTGTACGGTGCGTTCTGGAGGAGACGTTGTGGGTGTACGGTGCGTTCTGGAGGAGATGCTGTGGATGTATGGTGCGTTCTGGTGGTTTATGGTGCGTTCTGGAGGATACACTGTGGATGTATGGTGCGTTCAGGGGGTGTACGATGCGTTCTGGAGGAGACGCTGTGGGTGTACGGTGCCTTCTGGGGGAGACGCAGGGGGTGTTTGTTGCTTTCTGGAGGAGACGTTGGGGGTGTACGGTGCGTTCTGGAGGAGACTCTGGGGTTGTACGGTGCGTTCTAGAGGAGTCTCTGGGGGTGTATGGTGCGGTCTGGAGGAGACGCTGGGGGTGTATGGTGCGTTCTGGGGGTGTACGGTGCGTTCTGGAGGAGACGCTCTGGGTGTATGGTGCGTTCTGGAGGAGATGCTGTGGATGCGTGATGCGTTCTGGGGGTGTACGGTGCGTTCTGGAGGATACACTGTGGATGTATGGTGCGTTCAGGGGGTGTACGATGCATTCTGGGGGAGACGCTGAGGGGGTACGGTGCGTTCTTGCGGAGACTCTGGGGGTGTACGAAGCGTTCTGGAGGAGACGCTGGGAGTGTTTGATGCGTTCTGGAGGAGACGCTGGGAGTGTATGGTGCGTTCTGGAGGAGACGCTGGGAGTGTACAGTGTGTTCTGGAGGAGACGCTGTGGGTGTACGGTGCGTTCTGGAGGAGACGCTGTGGGTGTACGGTGCGTTCTGGAGGAAATGCTGTGGATGTATGGTGCGTTCTGGTGGTTTATGGTGCGTTCTGGAGGATACACTGTGGATGTATGGTGCGTTCTGGAGGAGACGCTGGGGGTGTATGGTGCGTTCTGGAGGAGATGCTGTGGATGCATGGTGCGTTCTGGGGGTGTACGGTGCGTTCTGGAGGATACACTGTGGATGTATGGTGCGTTCAGGGGGTGTACGGTGCGTTCTGGAGTAGACGCTGGGGGTGTACGGTGCGTTCTGGGGAAGACGCTGGGGGTGTACGGTGCGCTCTGGAGGAGACGCTGGGGGTGTACGGTGCGTTTTCGAGGAGACGCTGGGGGTGTACGGTGCGTTCTGGAGGAGACGCTGGGGGTGTACGGTGCCTTCTGGAGTATACACTGTGAATGTATGGTGCGTTCAGGGGATGTATGGTGCGTTCTGGAGGAGTCTCTGGGGGTGTATGGTGCGGTCTGGAGGAGACGCTGGGGGTGTATGGTGCGTTCTGGGGGTGTACGGTGTGTTCTTGAGGTTTATGGTGCGTTCTGGGGGTGTACGATGCGTTCTGGAGGATACACTGTGGATGTATGGTGCGTTCAGGGGGTGTAAGGTGCGTTCTGGAGGAGACGCTGCAGGTGTACGGTGTGTTCTGGGGGAGACGCTGGGGGGGTACGGTGCGTTCTGGAGGAGACGCTGGGGGGGTACGGTGCGTTCTGGAGGAGTCGCTGGGGGTGTACGGTGCATTCTGGAGGAGACGCTGGGGGTGTACGGTGCGTTCTGGAGGAGACGCTGCAGGTCTACGGTGTGTTCTGGAGGAGACGCTGGGGGTGTATGGTGCGTTCTGGAGCAGACGCTGGGGGTGTACGCTGCGTTCTGGGGAGACGCTGGGGGTGTACAGTGCGTTCTGGGGGAGTCGCTGGGGGTGTACGGTGCGTTCTGGAGGAGATGCTGGGAGTGTACGGTGCGTTCTGGAGGAGACACTGGGGGTGTACGGTGCATTCTGGAGGAGATGCTGTGGATGAATGGTGCGTTCTGGTGGTGTATGATGCGTTCTGGTGGTGTATGATGCGTTCTGGAGGAGACGCTGTGGGTGTATGGTGCATTCTGGAGGAGATGCTGTGGATGCATGGTGCGTTCTGGGGGTGTACGGTGCGTTCTGGAGGATACACTGTGGATGTATGGTGCGTTCAGGGGGTGTACGGTGCGTTCTGGAGGAGACGCTGGGGGTGTACGGTGCGTTCTGGGGGAGACGCTGGGGGGGGTACGGTGCGTTCTGGAGGAGACGCTGGGGGTGTACGGTGCGTTCTGGAGGAGACGCTGGGGGTGTTTGGTGCGTTCTGGAGGAGACGCTGCGGGTGTACGGTGTGTTCTGGAAGAGACTCTGGGGGTGTACGGTGCGTTCTGGAGGAGATGCTGCGGGTTTACGGTGCGTTCTGAAGCAGACGCTGGGGGTGTAAGGTGCGTTCTGGAGCAGACGCTGGGGGTGTACGGTCGTTCTGGGGGAGACGCTGGGAGTGTACGGTGCGTTCTGGAGGAGACGCTGGGAGTGTATGGTGTGTTCTGGAGGAGACGCTGTGGGTGTACGGTGCGTTCTGGAGGAGACGCTGTGGGTGTACGGTGCGTTCTGGAGGAAATGCTGTGGATGTATGGTGCGTTCTGGTGGTTTATGGTGCGTTCTGGAGGATACACTGTGGATGTATGGTGCGTTCTGGAGGAGATGCTGTGGATGCATGGTGCGTTCTGGAGGATACACTGTGGATGTATGGTGCGTTCAGGGGGTGTACGGTGCGTTCTGGAGCAGACGCTGGGGGTGTACGGTCGTTCTGGGGGAGACGCTGGGAGTGTATGGTGTGTTCTGGAGGAGACGCTGTGGGTGTACGGTGCGTTCTGGAGGAGACGCTGTGGGTGTACGGTGCGTTCTGGAGGAAATGCTGTGGATGTATGGTGCGTTCTGGTGGTTTATGGTGCGTTCTGGAGGATACACTGTGGATGTATGGTGCGTTCCGGAGGAGATGCTGTGGATGCATGGTGCGTTCTGGAGGATACACTGTGGATGTATGGTGCGTTCAGGGGGTGTACGGTGCGTTCTGGAGTAGATGCTGGGGGTGTACGGTGCGTTCTGGGGAAGACGCTGGGGGTGTACGGTGCGCTCTGGAGGAGACGCTGGGGGTGTACGGTGCGTTCTGGAGGAGACGCTGGGGGTGTACGGTGCGTTCTGGAGGAGACGCTGGGGGTGTATGGTGCGTTCTGGAGGATACACTGTGGATGTATGGTGCGTTCAGGGGGTGTACGGTGCGTTCTGGAGTAGATGCTGGGGGTGTACGGTGCGTTCTGGGGGAGACGCTGGGGGTGTACGGTGCGTTCTGGGGGAGACGCTGGGGGTGTTTGGTGCGTTCTGGAGGAGACGCTGCGGGTGTACGGTGTGTTCTGGAGGAGACGCTGGGGGTGTTTGGTGCGTTCTGGGGAGACGCTGGGGGTGTACAGTGCGTTCTGGAGGAGACGCTGGGGGTGTACGGTGCGTTCTGGAGGAGATGCTGGGAGTGTACGGTGCGTTCTGGAGGAGACGCTTGGGGTGTACGGTGTGTTCTGGAGGAGACGCTGTGGGTGTACGGTGCGTTCTGGAGGAGATGCTGTGGATGTATGGTGCGTTCTGGTGGTGTATGATGCGTTCTGGGGGTGTACGGTGCGTTCTGGAGGAGACGCTGTGGGTGTATGGTGCGTTCTGGAGGATACACTGTGGATGTATGGTGCGTTCAGGGGGTGTACGGTGCGTTCTGCAGTAGATGCTGGGGGTGTACGGTGCGTTCTGGGGGAGACGCTGGGGGTGTACGGTGCGTTCTGGGGAAGACGCTGGGGGTGTACGGTGCGCTCTGGAGGAGACGCTGGGGGTGTACGGTGCGTTCTGGAGGAGACGCTGGGGGTGTACGGTGCGTTCTGGAGGAGACGCTGGGGGTGTACGGTGCCTTCTGGAGTATACACTGTGAATGTATGGTGCGTTCAGGGGATGTACGGTGCGTTCTGGAGGAGTCTCTGGGGGTGTATGGTGCGGTCTGGAGGAGACACTGGGGGTGTATGGTGCGTTCTGGGTGTGTACGGTGTGTTCTTGAGGTTTATGGTGCGTTCTGGGGGTGTACGGTGCGTTCTGGAGGATACACTGTGGATGTATGGTGCGTTCAGGGGATGTACGGTGCGTTCTGGAGGAGTCTCTGGGGGTGTACGGTGCGTTCTGGAGGATACACTGTGGATGTATGGTGCGTTCAGGGGGTGTACGGTGCGTTCTGGAGGAGACGCTGCAGGTGTACGGTGTGTTCTGGGGGAGACGCTGGGGGGGTACGGTGCGTTCTGGAGGAGACGCTGGGGGTGTACGGTGCGTTCTGGAGGAGTCGCTGGGGGTGTACGGTGCATTCTGGAGGAGACGCTGGGAGTGTACGGTGCGTTCTGGGGGAGACGCTGGGGGTGTTTGGTGCGTTCTGGAGGAGACGCTGCAGGTGTACGGTGTGTTCTGGAGGAGACGCTGGGGGTGTATGGTGCGTTCTGGAGCAGACGCTGGGGGTGTACGCTGCGTTCTGGGGAGACGCTGGGGGTGTACAGTGCGTTCTGGGGGAGTCGCTGGGGGTGTACGGTGCGTTCTGGAGGAGACGCTGTGGGTGTACGCTGCGTTCTGGGGAGACGCTGGGGGTGTACAGTGCGTTCTGGGGGAGTCGCTGGGGGTGTACGATGTGTTCTGGAGGAGACGCTGTGGGTGTACGGTGCGTTCTGGAGGAGATGCTGTGGATGTATGGTGCGTTCTGGTCTTTTATGGTGAGTTCTGGAGGATACACTGTGGATGTATGGTGCGTTCAGGGGATGTACGGTGCATTCTGGAGGAGACTCTGGGGGTGTATGGTGCGTTCTGGAGGAGACGCTGTGGGTGTGTGGTGCGTTCTGAAGGAGATGCTGTGGATGCATGGTGCGTTCTGGGGGTGTACGGTGCGTTCTGGAGGATACACTGTGGATGTATGGTGCGTTCAGGGGGTGTACGGTGCGTTCTGGAGGAGACGCTGCGGGTGTACGGTGCATTCTGGGGGAGACGCTGGGGGTGTATGGTGCGTTCTGGGGGTGTACGGTGCGTTCTGGAGGAGACGCTGGGGGTGTATGGTGCGTTCTGGAGGAGACGCTGTGGGTGTATGGTGCGTTCTGGAGGAAATACTGTGGATGCAGGGGGTGTACGGTGCGTTCTGGGGGAGACGCTGCAGGTGTACGGTGCGTTCTGGGGGAGACGCTGGGGGTACGGTGCGTTCTGGAGGAGACCCTGGGGGGGTACGGTGCGTTCTGGAGGAGACGCTGGGGGGGTACGGTGCGTTCTGGAGGAGACGCTGGGAGTGTACGGTGCATTCTGGGGGAGATGCTGGGGGTGTTTGGTGCGTTCTGGAGGAGACGCTGGGGGTGTATGGTGCGTTCTGGGGTGTACTGTGTGTTCTGTAGGAGACGCTGGGGGTGTACGGTGCGTTCTGGAGGAGACGCTGCGGGTGTACGGTGCGTTCTGGAGCAGACACTGGGGGTGTACGGTGCGTTCTGGAGCAGACGCTGGGGGTGTACGGCCGTTCTGGAGGAGACGCTGGGGTTGTACGGTGCGTTCTGAAGGAGACGCTGGGGGTGTACGGTGCGTTCTGGAGGAGACGCTGGGAGTGTACGGTGCGTTCTGGGGGAGACGCTGGGGGTGTTTGGTGCGTTCTGGAGGAGACGCTGCGGGTGTACGGTGTGTTCTGGAGGAGACGCTGGGGTTGTATGGTGCGTTCTGGAGCAGACGCTGGGGGTGTACGCTGCGTTCTGGGGAGACGCTGGGGGTGTACAGTGCGTTCTGGAGGAGACGCTGGGGGTGTACGGTGCGTTCTGGAGGAGACGCTGGGAGTGTACGGTGCGTTCTGGGGGAGACGCTGGGGGTGTTTGGTGCGTTCTGGAGGAGACGCTGCGGGTGTACGGTGTGTTCTGGAGGAGACGCTGGGGTTGTATGGTGCGTTCTGGAGCAGACGCTGGGGGTGTACGCTGCGTTCTGGGGAGACGCTGGGGGTGTACAGTGCGTTCTGGAGGAGACGCTGGGGGTGTACGGTGCGTTCTGGAGGAGATGCTGGGAGTGTACGGTGCGTTCTGGAGGAGACGCTTGGGGTGTACGGTGTGTTCTGGAGGAGACGCTGTGGGTGTACGGTGTGTTCTGGAGGAGATGCTGTGGATGTATGGTGCGTTCTGGTGGTGTATGATGCGTTCTGGGGGTTACGGTGCGTTCTGGAGGAGACGCTGTGGGTGTATGGTGCGTTCTGGAGGAGATGCTGTGGATGCTTGGTGCGTTCTGGGGGTGAACGGTGCGTTCTGGAGTATACACTGTGGATGTATGGTGCGTTCAGGGGGTGTACGGTGCGTTCTGGAGGAGACGCTGCAGGTGTACGGTGCGTTCTGGGGGAGACGCTGGGGGTGTACGGTGCGTTCTGGAGGAGACGCTGTGGGTGTATGGTGCGTTCTGGAGGAGATGCTGTGGATGCATGGTGCGTTCTGGGGGTGAACGGTGCGTTCTGGAGTATACACTGTGGATGTATGGTGCGTTCAGGGGGTGTACGGTGCGTTCTGGAGGAGACGCTGCAGGTGTACGGTGCGTTCTGGAGGAGACGCTGGGGGTGTACGGTGCGTTCTGGAGGAGACGCTGGGGGTGTTTGGTGCGTTCTGGAGGAGACGCTGCGGGTGTACGGTGTGTTCTGGAAGAGACTCTGGGGGTGTACGGTGCGTTCTGGAGGAGACGCTGCGGGTGTACGGTGCGTTCTGAAACAGACGCTGGGGGTGTAAGGTGCGTTCTGGAGCAGACGCTGGGGGTGTATGGTCGTTCTGGAGGAGACGCTGGGGGTGTACGCTGCGTTCTGGAGGAGACGCTGGGGGTGTACGCTGCATTCTGGAGGAGACGCTGGGAGTGTACGGTGCGTTCTGGAGGAGATGCTGGGAGTGTACGGTGCGTTCTGGAGGAGACGCTGGGGGTGTACGGTGTGTTCTGGAGGAGACGCTGTGGGTGTACCGTGCGTTCTGGAGGAGATGCTGTAGATGTATGGTGCGTTCTGGTGGTTTATGGTGCGTTCTGGAGGATACACTGTGGATGTATGGTGCGTTCAGGGGGTGTACGGTGCGTTCTGGAGGAGACGCTGCGGGTGTACGGTGCGTTCTGGGGGAGACGCTGGGGGTGTACGGTGCGTTCTGGGGGAGACGCTGGGGGTGTACGGTGCGTTCTGGAGGAGACGCTGGGGGTATACGGTGCGTTCTGGAGGAGACGCTGTGGGTGTACGGTGCGTTCTGGTGGTTTATGGTGCGTTCTGGAGGAGACACTGTGGATGTATGGTGCGTTCAGGGGATGTACGGTGCGTTCTGGAGGAGACTCTGGGGGTGTACGGTGCGTTCTGGAGGAGACGCTGTGGGTGTATGGTGCGTTCTGGAGGAGATGCTGTGGATGCATGGTGCGTTCTGGGGGTGTACGGTGCGTTCTGGCGGATACACTGTGGATGTATGGTGCGTTCAGGGGGTGTACGGTGCGTTCTGGAGGAGACGCTGGGGGTGTATGGTGCGTTCTGGGGGTGTACGGTGCGTTCTGGAGGAGACGCTGTGGGTGTATGGTGCGTTCTGGAGGAGACGCTGTGGGTGTATGGTGCGTTCTGGAGGAAATACTGTGGATGCATGGTGCGTTCTGGGGGTGTACGGTGCGTTCTGGAGGATACACTGGATGTATGGTGCGTTCAGGGGGTGTACGGTGCGTTCTGGAGGAGACGCTGGGGGGGTACGGTGCGTTCTGGAGGAGACGCTGGGGGGGTACGGTGCGTTCTGGAGGAGACGCTGGGAGTGTACGGTGCATTCTGGGGGAGATGCTGGGGGTGTTTGGTGCGTTTTGGAGGAGACGCTGCGGGTGTGCGGTGCGTTTTGGAGCAGACGCTCGGGGTGTACGGTGCGTTCTGGAGCAGACGCTTGGGGTGTACGGTGCGATCTGGAGCAGACGCTGGGGGTGTACGGTGCGTTCTGGAGGAGACGCTGGGGGTGTACGGTGCGATCTGGAGCAGACGCTGGGGGTGTACGGTCGTTCTGGAGGAGACGCTGGGGGTGTACGGTGCGTTCTGGAGGAGACGCTGGGGGTGTACGGTGCGTTCTGGAGGAGACGCTGGGGGTGTACGGTGTGTTCTGGAGGAGACACTGGGTGTACGGTGCGTTCTGGAGGAGATGCTGTGGATGTATGGTGCGTTCTGGTGGTTTATGGTGCGTTCTGGAGGAGACACTGTGGATGTATGGTGCGTTCAGGGGATGTACGGTGCGTTCTGGAGGAGACTCTGGGGGTGTTCGGTGCGTTCTGGAGGAGACGCTGTGGGTGTGTGGTGCGTTCTGGAGGAGATGCTGTGGATGCATGGTGCGTTCTGGGGGTGTACGGTGCGTTCTGGAGGATACACTGTGGATGTATGGTGCGTTCAGGGGTGTACGGTGCGTTCTGGAGGAGACGCTGGGGGTGTACGGTGCGTTCTGGAGGAGACGCTGGGGGTGTACGGTGCGTTCTGTGGGAGACGCTGGGGGTGTACGGTGCGTTCTTGAGGAGACGCTGCGGGTGTACGGTGCGTTCTGGGGGAGACGCTGGGGGTGTACGGTGCGTTCTGTGGGAGACGCTGGGGGTGTACGGTGCGTTCTGGAGGAGACGCTAGGGGTGTACGGTGCATTCTGGGGGTGTACGGTGCGTTCTGGAGGAGACGCTGGGGGTGTACGGTGCATTCTGTGGGAGACGCTGGGGGTGTACGGTGCATTCTGGAGGAGACGCTGGGGGTGTACGGTGCGTTCTGGAGGAGACGCTGGGGGTGTACGGTGCCTTCTGGGGGAGACGCTGGAGGTGTTTGGTGCGTTCTGGAGGAGACGCTAGGGGTGTACAGTGCATTCCGGGGGTGTACGGTGCGTTCTGGAGGAGACTCTGGGGGTGTACGGTGCCTTCTGGAGGAGACTCTGGGGGTGTATGGTGCATTCTGGGGGTGTACGATGCGTTCTGGAGGAGACGCTGGGGGTGTATGGTGCGTTCTGGAGGAGATGCTGTGGATGCATGGTGCGTTCTGGGGGTGTACGGTGCGTTCTGGAGGATACACTGGATGTATGGTGCGTTCAGGGGGTGTACGGTGCGTTCTGGAGGAGACGCTGCGGGTGTACGGTGCGTTCTGGAGGAGACGCTGCGGGTGTACGGTGCGTTCTGGGGGAGACGCTGGGGGTGTACGGTGCGTTCTGGAGGAGACGCTGGGGATGTACGGTGCGTTCTGGAGGAGACGCTGGGGGTGTACGGTGCCTTCTGAGGGAGACGCTGGGGGTGTACGGTGCGTTCTGGAGGAGACGCTGGGGGTGTACGGTGCCTTCTGGAGGAGACTCTTGGGGTGTATGGTGCATTCTGGGGGTGTACGGTGCGTTCTGGAGGAGACGCTGTGGGTGTATGGTGCGTTCTGGAGGAGATGCTGTGGATGCATGGTGCGTTCTGGGGGTGTACGGTGTGTTCTGGAGGATACACTGTGGATGTATGGTGCGTTCTGGGGGTGTACGGTGCGTTCTGGAGGATACACTGTGGATGTATGGTGCGTTCTGGGGGTGTACGGTGCGTTCTGGAGGATACACTGTGGATGTATGGTGTGTTTTGGGGGTGTACGGTGCGTTCTGGAGGATACACTGTGGATGTATGGTGTGTTCTGGGGTGTACGGTGCGTTCTGGAGGATACACTGTGGATGTATGGTGTGTTCTGGGGGTGTACGGTGCGTTCTGGAGGATACACTGTGGATGTATGGTGTGTTCTGGGGGTGTACGGTGCGTTCTGGAGGATACACTGTGGATGTATGGTGTGTTCTGGGGGTGTACGGTGCGTTCTGGGGGTGTACGGTGCGTTCTGGAGGATACACTGTGGATGTATGGTGTGTTCTGGGGTGTACGGTGCGTTCTGGAGGATACACTGTGGATGTATGGTGCGTTCAGGGGGTGTACGGTGCGTTCTGGAGGCTGACATTTCCTCCGTTCTCTTTTCAGGTGACGCCATTGTTCCGGTGGCGAACTGTGATGTGAAGGAATATAACGCCAACCCCAAAGAGCTCCTCCCCCTGCGAGAATACATCGCGTACTGGAGAGAATATACAGAGAACGGGGGGCGCTCCGCCCGGGGGTGCCTCTACCTGAAGGACTGGCACATGAGGAGGTAGGAGGCCCTGCAACTGCCTTGTGCCCCAAATGCCCATCCTGTGCCCCCCATGTCAGTCCTGTGCCCCCCCCCCATGTCCTTCCTGTGCGCCCCCCCCCCCCCACATGTCCCTCCTGTGCCCCCCCCCCCATGTCCTTCCTGTGCCCCCCCCCCCATGTCCTTCCTGTGCCCCCCCCCCCCACATGTCCCCCCCTGTGCCCCCCCCCCAGGTCCATCCTGTGCCCCCCCAGGTCCGTCCTGTCCCCCCCCCCAGGTCTGTCCTGTGCCCCCCACCATGTCCGTTCTGGGCCCCCCCCCCCCCCATCTGTCCTGGGCCCCCTGTGACGTTAGTCAGTGACCGCTGAGCCTCCACCTCTCTGCAGGGAATTCCCGGATCGGGACGTGTACCGGACCCCGCTGTACTTCTCCTCTGATTGGCTGAATGAGTATTGGGACGCCATCGCTGTGGATGATTACCGCTTCGTCTATATGGGCCCCTCCGGCTCCTGGTGTGTACGGTGCAAAATCCATCCTGAACTAGTTTTCATCTCACAGCTCTGTTTTTGTTACAATGTTTCAGTGCAGGTAAAAGCCATCCGCATGGAGTCCAGGACAGGAAAGAGATTTGTCCTCCATCTGGCATTGTGATTAGCTGAGGGTTTGTTACAATGTATTAGCAAATCTGATACTTTGTTACAATGGAGTTTAACTCTTTGTAACAAAACCCCAGCTGTGTGAAGAGGACTATGTGAGGAAGTAACAGAAAGACTATTGTAGCCTGTATATTGTTCAGTGTGTGGCCCCCAGGAGCCGGCTGTATAATGTCTGTTTGGCCCCCAGGAGCCGGCTGTATAGTGTCCAGTAAGTGGCCTCCATGAGCCGGCTGTATAGTGTCTAATGTGTGGCCCCCAGGAGCCGGCTGTATAGTGTCCAGTAAGTGGCCTCCATGAGCCGGCTGTATAGTGTCTAATGTGTGGCCCCCAGGAGCCGGCTGTATAATGTCTGTTTGACCCCCAGGAGCCGGCTGTATAATGTCTGTTTGGCCCCCAGGAGCCGGCTGTATAGTGTCCAGTAAGTGGCCTCCATGAGCCGGCTGTATAGTGTCTAATGTGTGGCCCCCAGGAGCCGGCTGTATAGTGTCTAATGTGTGGCCCCCAGGAGCCGGCTGTATAGTGTCTGTTTGGCCCCCAGGAGCCGGCTGTATAGTGTCTGTTTGGCCCCCAGGAGCCGGCTGTATAATGTCTGTTTGGCCCCCAGGAGCCGGCTGTATAGTGTCCAGTAAGTGGCCTCCATGAGCCGGCTGTATAGTGTCTAATGTGTGGCCCCCAGGAGCCGGCTGTATAATGTCTGTTTGGCCCCCAGGAGCCGGCTGTATAGTGTCCAGTAACTGGCCTCCATGAGCCGGCTCTATAGTGTCTAATGTGTGGCCCCCAGAAGCCGGCTGTATAATGTCTGTTTGGCCCCCAGGAGCCGGCTGTATAGTGTCCAGTAAGTGGCCTCCATGAGCCGGCTGTATAGTGTCTAATGTGTGGCCCCCAGGTGCCGGCTGTATAGTGTCTAATGTGTGGCCCCCAGGAGCCGGCTGTATAGTGTCTGTTTGGCCCCCAGGAGCCGGCTGTATAATGTCTGTTTGGCCCCCAGGAGCCGGCTGTATAATGTCTGTTTGGCCCCCAGGAGCCGGCTGTATAGTGTCCAGTAAGTGGCCTCCATGAGCCGGCTGTATAGTGTCTAATGTGTGGCCCCCAGGAGCCGGCTGTATAATGTCTGTTTGGCCCCCAGGAGCCGGCTGTCTAATGTCTGTTTGGCCCCCAGGAGCCGGCTGTATAGTGTCCAGTAAGTGGCCTCCATGAGCCGGCTCTATAGTGTCTAATGTGTGGCCCCCAGAAGCCGGCTGTATAATGTCTGTGTGGCCTCAAGGAGCCGGCTGTATAATGTTCAGTAAGTGGCCCCTATGAGCCGGTTGATGTCAGGGGCCACTCGGACATGTTGTTATATCATTGTGCTGTTCACAGGACTCCCTTCCACGCTGACGTCTTCCGCTCCTACAGTTGGTCGGCGAATATCTGTGGTCGTAAGAAATGGCTGCTCTACCCACCGGGCCAGGAGGAACTTCTCCGTGACAGAAGTGGGCACCTCCCGTACGACGCCACAGCGCCTTCCCTCCGCCACCGCTGCCCCCCACCCATGGAGGTCATCCAGGAGGCCGGAGAGATCATCTTTGTCCCCAGCGGATGGCACCACCAGGTCTACAATCTGGTAAGAGGAGAAAGTGCTCCCCTCCACCTAAAACACCGCCACCCCCTCCGCCTGTATATCTATGGTGGAGCTGTGATATATATTTTTTATCTATTGTGCGGCTGTTATATATATTTGTACATCTATGGAGCGGCTGTTATATATATTTGTACATCTATGGTGC
>NW_026608637.1:0-59146 GCF_029499605.1 Hyla sarda
AATGCATACCCCATCAGTGCAGCAATGCTTATTCAATACCGCCAGCAGATGGAGACACTGGGGGATAATTTTCTAAGGATTTATACTGATTTTTCCTGTCTGAATTTGTCGCACAGAAAGTTGCAGGCCAAATATGTGTGACATTTCTGCGACTTTAGCTTCTAGAGCATTTTTACAACATTATACATAGGTGCTGAATACATAAAAAGCGACTGTTCAGCGACAGACAAGTCGCATCGGCTGAAAGTAGGCCAGAATGTCAGTCCATGTTGGAGCAGGTTTAGATACAGTCTAAAGTATAGATCTCAAAGTCTGTGCACAGAATTTAGCAAGGGCCTCGCACCTTCTGATGCATCAGGTAGGTGCACAATAGCATAGCCTAACCCTCTGTACTTTGGTCTATATTGATGCGGGACATAGACAGCCAGCTGATGACCAATCCATTAGTGCAATGGATGGCTGGAAGCATTTGTCTTTGCCTTTGCAATACCACAGAAGCAATGCATGGTCAATGTACAGCAATGACACACCTGTGTGAACAGCCAGGAGACCCCCCCCCCCCCCCCCATGTTATGTTACATAGTTACATAGTTAGTACGGTCGAAAAAAGACATATGTCCATCAAGTTCAACCAGGGAATTAAGGGGTAGGGGTGTGGCGCGATATTGGGGAAGGGATGAGATTTTATATTTCTTCATAAGCATTAATCTTATTTTGTCAATTAGGAACATTCAGCACCCACCCGCTATCAAGGCAGCTGCCTATCATGTCATGCCCTACCTGCACAGGTGTGCTGGCTACTCAAATGATCCAATTAAGGAGGCCATTTAGTCAGCAGCAGCAGAAGTCCTGTGCCTGGACGCTCCAACAGCGGCCAGACACAAGCAGAAGCAGCAGCAGCAGCACCACCTTTTGTTTTTTGGCTGCAGCAGCAAGGCCCACAGGGCTGGCTAGCTGGCTAGCCAGCAAGCAGGTAGCAATGAAAGTAGGAATCTTTCTTTTTAACCCTGTAAGGGGGTGGTGCACTGTACCCGAAGATACTGCCATATCGGGTCAATGCATAGGGCGACGGAAGCAAGCTTCGAAATCGGCCCCCGTTCTCAAAAATCCATTTAATATATGGTCCCCAGATAGGGGACGTATCAGATATTAAACTGATAAGAACAGATACTACACTTGATCTTAGCCAAAAGGCCGAGAAGCGATAACCGTGAAAGGGGCGGGCCCAACAAGGTCCCCTTCATGGGCACTATCACTGCTTGCTGTCAGGGAGGCTGCCAGACAATTTTCCATGCACACTCTGGGCTGGGGGGCAGTCAACCACCAGTACACACAGCAGAACCTAAACCCATACCATTATTGCTAAGCAGCAAGACAGGGGCCCATTGCACTCCCACGGGGCCTTTTTAAATGCAATCCATAACCCGGATTTGCCAGGAACCCTTCTTACTCCTCCTACTTGCATGTGACACTGGGCTTAGGATCTGCATAGGAAACACACACACAAGCACACACCTACCTTTGTTGCCTGCAGATGCCTCCTTGGCTGTCCCCAAACGGTATCAAACCAACACCCACGGGAAGCTGTAAGCATAGAGGACATGCCTGCACCCCATTGGACTTACCTGTGTGGGTTAAATCCGGGTTATTTGACAACCTATGGCGGTGATGGTTCTGCTCAGGCAGAGCAGTGCTGATGCTCCTCATAAAGCTGTCGCTGCTGTGAAGGTTCTAGGTGACATCACAAATCCCTATGGTTACATACACAACAAAGCTGGGTTGTTGTTGTTTACACTCTGCAAGGCCTGTGGAAGTGAGTGACATCATAGCACTGTAGTTCTGAGGGTTCTAGATGGATGCAACAATCTCCTGTTGCTTCTATGAAGGCCATAATAGACGACATCACCAAACAGCTCCATAGTCACATACACAGCAAAGGAGAGATGTTGTTTACACCTAGTGATGTCAGTGGTATTGAGTGACATCACAGCACAGTGCTAAGGCTCCTGGGCCTGGACACAGCAGCGGCTGCAATATCTCAACGGAGAATACGTTTATATATATGTGTGTGTGTGCGCGTATATATATATATATATATATATATATATATATATATATATATATATATTTCTCCGCTGAAATCACTTTTAAACCCATTTCCACCTTTTTTTCCCTTCTCTTCCTCTTACTTTTTTTTCACGTTTTTTTACGTTTTTCTCCTTTTCGCCTCTTTTCTGGGCGTATTATTCTTCTTTTTCTTCTTTTTTTTCGTCTAATGCATACCCCATCAGTGCAGCAATGCTTATTCAATACCGCCAGCAGATGGAGACACTGGGGGATAATTTTCTAAGGATTTATACTGATTTTTCCTGTCTGAATTTGTCGCACAGAAAGTTGCAGGCCAAATATGTGTGACATTTCTGCGACTTTAGCTTCTAGAGCATTTTTACAACATTATACATAGGTGCTGAATACATAAAAAGCGACTGTTCAGCGACAGACAAGTCGCATCGGCTGAAAGTAGGCCAGAATGTCAGTCCATGTTGGAGCAGGTTTAGATACAGTCTAAAGTATAGATCTCAAAGTCTGTGCACAGAATTTAGCAAGGGCCTCGCACCTTCTGATGCATCAGGTAGGTGCACAATAGCATAGCCTAACCCTCTGTACTTTGGTCTATATTGATGCGGGACATAGACAGCCAGCTGATGACCAATCCATTAGTGCAATGGATGGCTGGAAGCATTTGTCTTTGCCTTTGCAATACCACAGAAGCAATGCATGGTCAATGTACAGCAATGACACACCTGTGTGAACAGCCAGGAGACCCCCCCCATGTTATGTTACATAGTTACATAGTTAGTACGGTCGAAAAAAGACATATGTCCATCAAGTTCAACCAGGGAATTAAGGGGTAGGGGTGTGGCGCGATATTGGGGAAGGGATGAGATTTTATATTTCTTCATAAGCATTAATCTTATTTTGTCAATTAGGAACATTCAGCACCCACCCGCTATCAAGGCAGCTGCCTATCATGTCATGCCCTACCTGCACAGGTGTGCTGGCTACTCAAATGATCCAATTAAGGAGGCCATTTAGTCAGCAGCAGCAGAAGTCCTGTGCCTGGACGCTCCAACAGCGGCCAGACACAAGCAGAAGCAGCAGCAGCAGCACCACCTTTTGTTTTTTGGCTGCAGCAGCAAGGCCCACAGGGCTGGCTAGCTGGCTAGCCAGCAAGCAGGTAGCAATGAAAGTAGGAATCTTTCTTTTTAACCCTGTAAGGGGGTGGTGCACTGTACCCGAAGATACTGCCATATCGGGTCAATGCATAGGGCGACGGAAGCAAGCTTCGAAATCGGCCCCCGTTCTCAAAAATCCATTTAATATATGGTCCCCAGATAGGGGACGTATCAGATATTAAACTGATAAGAACAGATACTACACTTGATCTTAGCCAAAAGGCCGAGAAGCGATAACCGTGAAAGGGGCGGGCCCAACAAGGTCCCCTTCATGGGCACTATCACTGCTTGCTGTCAGGGAGGCTGCCAGACAATTTTCCATGCACACTCTGGGCTGGGGGGCAGTCAACCACCAGTACACACAGCAGAACCTAAACCCATACCATTATTGCTAAGCAGCAAGACAGGGGCCCATTGCACTCCCACGGGGCCTTTTTAAATGCAATCCATAACCCGGATTTGCCAGGAACCCTTCTTACTCCTCCTACTTGCATGTGACACTGGGCTTAGGATCTGCATAGGAAACACACACACAAGCACACACCTACCTTTGTTGCCTGCAGATGCCTCCTTGGCTGTCCCCAAACGGTATCAAACCAACACCCACGGGAAGCTGTAAGCATAGAGGACATGCCTGCACCCCATTGGACTTACCTGTGTGGGTTAAATCCGGGTTATTTGACAACCTATGGCGGTGATGGTTCTGCTCAGGCAGAGCAGTGCTGATGCTCCTCATAAAGCTGTCGCTGCTGTGAAGGTTCTAGGTGACATCACAAATCCCTATGGTTACATACACAACAAAGCTGGGTTGTTGTTGTTTACACTCTGCAAGGCCTGTGGAAGTGAGTGACATCATAGCACTGTAGTTCTGAGGGTTCTAGATGGATGCAACAATCTCCTGTTGCTTCTATGAAGGCCATAATAGACGACATCACCAAACAGCTCCATAGTCACATACACAGCAAAGGAGAGATGTTGTTTACACCTAGTGATGTCAGTGGTATTGAGTGACATCACAGCACAGTGCTAAGGCTCCTGGGCCTGGACACAGCAGCGGCTGCAATATCTCAACGGAGAATACGTTTATATATATGTGTGTGTGTGCGCGTATATATATATATATATATATATATATATATATATATATATATTTCTCCGCCGAAATCACTTTTAAACCCATTTCCACCTTTTTTTCCCTTCTCTTCCTCTTACTTTTTTTTCACGTTTTTTTACGTTTTTCTCCTTTTCGCCTCTTTTCTGGGCGTATTATTCTTCTTTTTCTTCTTTTTTTTCGTCTAATGCATACCCCATCAGTGCAGCAATGCTTATTCAATACCGCCAGCAGATGGAGACACTGGGGGATAATTTTCTAAGGATTTATACTGATTTTTCCTGTCTGAATTTGTCGCACAGAAAGTTGCAGGCCAAATATGTGTGACATTTCTGCGACTTTAGCTTCTAGAGCATTTTTACAACATTATACATAGGTGCTGAATACATAAAAAGCGACTGTTCAGCGACAGACAAGTCGCATCGGCTGAAAGTAGGCCAGAATGTCAGTCCATGTTGGAGCAGGTTTAGATACAGTCTAAAGTATAGATCTCAAAGTCTGTGCACAGAATTTAGCAAGGGCCTCGCACCTTCTGATGCATCAGGTAGGTGCACAATAGCATAGCCTAACCCTCTGTACTTTGGTCTATATTGATGCGGGACATAGACAGCCAGCTGATGACCAATCCATTAGTGCAATGGATGGCTGGAAGCATTTGTCTTTGCCTTTGCAATACCACAGAAGCAATGCATGGTCAATGTACAGCAATGACACACCTGTGTGAACAGCCAGGAGACCCCCCCCCCCCCCCCCCATGTTATGTTACATAGTTACATAGTTAGTACGGTCGAAAAAAGACATATGTCCATCAAGTTCAACCAGGGAATTAAGGGGTAGGGGTGTGGCGCGATATTGGGGAAGGGATGAGATTTTATATTTCTTCATAAGCATTAATCTTATTTTGTCAATTAGGAACATTCAGCACCCACCCGCTATCAAGGCAGCTGCCTATCATGTCATGCCCTACCTGCACAGGTGTGCTGGCTACTCAAATGATCCAATTAAGGAGGCCATTTAGTCAGCAGCAGCAGAAGTCCTGTGCCTGGACGCTCCAACAGCGGCCAGACACAAGCAGAAGCAGCAGCAGCAGCACCACCTTTTGTTTTTTGGCTGCAGCAGCAAGGCCCACAGGGCTGGCTAGCTGGCTAGCCAGCAAGCAGGTAGCAATGAAAGTAGGAATCTTTCTTTTTAACCCTGTAAGGGGGTGGTGCACTGTACCCGAAGATACTGCCATATCGGGTCAATGCATAGGGCGACGGAAGCAAGCTTCGAAATCGGCCCCCGTTCTCAAAAATCCATTTAATATATGGTCCCCAGATAGGGGACGTATCAGATATTAAACTGATAAGAACAGATACTACACTTGATCTTAGCCAAAAGGCCGAGAAGCGATAACCGTGAAAGGGGCGGGCCCAACAAGGTCCCCTTCATGGGCACTATCACTGCTTGCTGTCAGGGAGGCTGCCAGACAATTTTCCATGCACACTCTGGGCTGGGGGGCAGTCAACCACCAGTACACACAGCAGAACCTAAACCCATACCATTATTGCTAAGCAGCAAGACAGGGGCCCATTGCACTCCCACGGGGCCTTTTTAAATGCAATCCATAACCCGGATTTGCCAGGAACCCTTCTTACTCCTCCTACTTGCATGTGACACTGGGCTTAGGATCTGCATAGGAAACACACACACAAGCACACACCTACCTTTGTTGCCTGCAGATGCCTCCTTGGCTGTCCCCAAACGGTATCAAACCAACACCCACGGGAAGCTGTAAGCATAGAGGACATGCCTGCACCCCATTGGACTTACCTGTGTGGGTTAAATCCGGGTTATTTGACAACCTATGGCGGTGATGGTTCTGCTCAGGCAGAGCAGTGCTGATGCTCCTCATAAAGCTGTCGCTGCTGTGAAGGTTCTAGGTGACATCACAAATCCCTATGGTTACATACACAACAAAGCTGGGTTGTTGTTGTTTACACTCTGCAAGGCCTGTGGAAGTGAGTGACATCATAGCACTGTAGTTCTGAGGGTTCTAGATGGATGCAACAATCTCCTGTTGCTTCTATGAAGGCCATAATAGACGACATCACCAAACAGCTCCATAGTCACATACACAGCAAAGGAGAGATGTTGTTTACACCTAGTGATGTCAGTGGTATTGAGTGACATCACAGCACAGTGCTAAGGCTCCTGGGCCTGGACACAGCAGCGGCTGCAATATCTCAACGGAGAATACGTTTATATATATGTGTGTGTGTGCGCGTATATATATATATATATATATATATATATATATATATATATATATTTCTCCGCCGAAATCACTTTTAAACCCATTTCCACCTTTTTTTCCCTTCTCTTCCTCTTACTTTTTTTTCACGTTTTTTTACGTTTTTCTCCTTTTCGCCTCTTTTCTGGGCGTATTATTCTTCTTTTTCTTCTTTTTTTTCGTCTAATGCATACCCCATCAGTGCAGCAATGCTTATTCAATACCGCCAGCAGATGGAGACACTGGGGGATAATTTTCTAAGGATTTATACTGATTTTTCCTGTCTGAATTTGTCGCACAGAAAGTTGCAGGCCAAATATGTGTGACATTTCTGCGACTTTAGCTTCTAGAGCATTTTTACAACATTATACATAGGTGCTGAATACATAAAAAGCGACTGTTCAGCGACAGACAAGTCGCATCGGCTGAAAGTAGGCCAGAATGTCAGTCCATGTTGGAGCAGGTTTAGATACAGTCTAAAGTATAGATCTCAAAGTCTGTGCACAGAATTTAGCAAGGGCCTCGCACCTTCTGATGCATCAGGTAGGTGCACAATAGCATAGCCTAACCCTCTGTACTTTGGTCTATATTGATGCGGGACATAGACAGCCAGCTGATGACCAATCCATTAGTGCAATGGATGGCTGGAAGCATTTGTCTTTGCCTTTGCAATACCACAGAAGCAATGCATGGTCAATGTACAGCAATGACACACCTGTGTGAACAGCCAGGAGACCCCCCCCCCCCCCCCATGTTATGTTACATAGTTACATAGTTAGTACGGTCGAAAAAAGACATATGTCCATCAAGTTCAACCAGGGAATTAAGGGGTAGGGGTGTGGCGCGATATTGGGGAAGGGATGAGATTTTATATTTCTTCATAAGCATTAATCTTATTTTGTCAATTAGGAACATTCAGCACCCACCCGCTATCAAGGCAGCTGCCTATCATGTCATGCCCTACCTGCACAGGTGTGCTGGCTACTCAAATGATCCAATTAAGGAGGCCATTTAGTCAGCAGCAGCAGAAGTCCTGTGCCTGGACGCTCCAACAGCGGCCAGACACAAGCAGAAGCAGCAGCAGCAGCACCACCTTTTGTTTTTTGGCTGCAGCAGCAAGGCCCACAGGGCTGGCTAGCTGGCTAGCCAGCAAGCAGGTAGCAATGAAAGTAGGAATCTTTCTTTTTAACCCTGTAAGGGGGTGGTGCACTGTACCCGAAGATACTGCCATATCGGGTCAATGCATAGGGCGACGGAAGCAAGCTTCGAAATCGGCCCCCGTTCTCAAAAATCCATTTAATATATGGTCCCCAGATAGGGGACGTATCAGATATTAAACTGATAAGAACAGATACTACACTTGATCTTAGCCAAAAGGCCGAGAAGCGATAACCGTGAAAGGGGCGGGCCCAACAAGGTCCCCTTCATGGGCACTATCACTGCTTGCTGTCAGGGAGGCTGCCAGACAATTTTCCATGCACACTCTGGGCTGGGGGGCAGTCAACCACCAGTACACACAGCAGAACCTAAACCCATACCATTATTGCTAAGCAGCAAGACAGGGGCCCATTGCACTCCCACGGGGCCTTTTTAAATGCAATCCATAACCCGGATTTGCCAGGAACCCTTCTTACTCCTCCTACTTGCATGTGACACTGGGCTTAGGATCTGCATAGGAAACACACACACAAGCACACACCTACCTTTGTTGCCTGCAGATGCCTCCTTGGCTGTCCCCAAACGGTATCAAACCAACACCCACGGGAAGCTGTAAGCATAGAGGACATGCCTGCACCCCATTGGACTTACCTGTGTGGGTTAAATCCGGGTTATTTGACAACCTATGGCGGTGATGGTTCTGCTCAGGCAGAGCAGTGCTGATGCTCCTCATAAAGCTGTCGCTGCTGTGAAGGTTCTAGGTGACATCACAAATCCCTATGGTTACATACACAACAAAGCTGGGTTGTTGTTGTTTACACTCTGCAAGGCCTGTGGAAGTGAGTGACATCATAGCACTGTAGTTCTGAGGGTTCTAGATGGATGCAACAATCTCCTGTTGCTTCTATGAAGGCCATAATAGACGACATCACCAAACAGCTCCATAGTCACATACACAGCAAAGGAGAGATGTTGTTTACACCTAGTGATGTCAGTGGTATTGAGTGACATCACAGCACAGTGCTAAGGCTCCTGGGCCTGGACACAGCAGCGGCTGCAATATCTCAACGGAGAATACGTTTATATATATGTGTGTGTGTGCGCGTATATATATATATATATATATATATATATATATATATATATATATTTCTCCGCCGAAATCACTTTTAAACCCATTTCCACCTTTTTTTCCCTTCTCTTCCTCTTACTTTTTTTTAACGTTTTTTTACGTTTTTTCTCCTTTTCGCCTCTTTTCTGGGCGTATTATTCTTCTTTTTCTTCTTTTTTTTCGTCTAATGCATACCCCATCAGTGCAGCAATGCTTATTCAATACCGCCAGCAGATGGAGACACTGGGGGATAATTTTCTAAGGATTTATACTGATTTTTCCTGTCTGAATTTGTCGCACAGAAAGTTGCAGGCCAAATATGTGTGACATTTCTGCGACTTTAGCTTCTAGAGCATTTTTACAACATTATACATAGGTGCTGAATACATAAAAAGCGACTGTTCAGCGACAGACAAGTCGCATCGGCTGAAAGTAGGCCAGAATGTCAGTCCATGTTGGAGCAGGTTTAGATACAGTCTAAAGTATAGATCTCAAAGTCTGTGCACAGAATTTAGCAAGGGCCTCGCACCTTCTGATGCATCAGGTAGGTGCACAATAGCATAGCCTAACCCTCTGTACTTTGGTCTATATTGATGCGGGACATAGACAGCCAGCTGATGACCAATCCATTAGTGCAATGGATGGCTGGAAGCATTTGTCTTTGCCTTTGCAATACCACAGAAGCAATGCATGGTCAATGTACAGCAATGACACACCTGTGTGAACAGCCAGGAGACCCCCCCCATGTTATGTTACATAGTTACATAGTTAGTACGGTCGAAAAAAGACATATGTCCATCAAGTTCAACCAGGGAATTAAGGGGTAGGGTTGTGGCGCGATATTGGGGAAGGGATGAGATTTTATATTTCTTCATAAGCATTAATCTTATTTTGTCAATTAGGAACATTCAGCACCCACCCGCTATCAAGGCAGCTGCCTATCATGTCATGCCCTACCTGCACAGGTGTGCTGGCTACTCAAATGATCCAATTAAGGAGGCCATTTAGTCAGCAGCAGCAGAAGTCCTGTGCCTGGACGCTCCAACAGCGGCCAGACACAAGCAGAAGCAGCAGCAGCAGCACCACCTTTTGTTTTTTGGCTGCAGCAGCAAGGCCCACAGGGCTGGCTAGCTGGCTAGCCAGCAAGCAGGTAGCAATGAAAGTAGGAATCTTTCTTTTTAACCCTGTAAGGGGGTGGTGCACTGTACCCGAAGATACTGCCATATCGGGTCAATGCATAGGGCGACGGAAGCAAGCTTCGAAATCGGCCCCCGTTCTCAAAAATCCATTTAATATATGGTCCCCAGATAGGGGACGTATCAGATATTAAACTGATAAGAACAGATACTACACTTGATCTTAGCCAAAAGGCCGAGAAGCGATAACCGTGAAAGGGGCGGGCCCAACAAGGTCCCCTTCATGGGCACTATCACTGCTTGCTGTCAGGGAGGCTGCCAGACAATTTTCCATGCACACTCTGGGCTGGGGGGCAGTCAACCACCAGTACACACAGCAGAACCTAAACCCATACCATTATTGCTAAGCAGCAAGACAGGGGCCCATTGCACTCCCACGGGGCCTTTTTAAATGCAATCCATAACCCGGATTTGCCAGGAACCCTTCTTACTCCTCCTACTTGCATGTGACACTGGGCTTAGGATCTGCATAGGAAACACACACACAAGCACACACCTACCTTTGTTGCCTGCAGATGCCTCCTTGGCTGTCCCCAAACGGTATCAAACCAACACCCACGGGAAGCTGTAAGCATAGAGGACATGCCTGCACCCCATTGGACTTACCTGTGTGGGTTAAATCCGGGTTATTTGACAACCTATGGCGGTGATGGTTCTGCTCAGGCAGAGCAGTGCTGATGCTCCTCATAAAGCTGTCGCTGCTGTGAAGGTTCTAGGTGACATCACAAATCCCTATGGTTACATACACAACAAAGCTGGGTTGTTGTTGTTTACACTCTGCAAGGCCTGTGGAAGTGAGTGACATCATAGCACTGTAGTTCTGAGGGTTCTAGATGGATGCAACAATCTCCTGTTGCTTCTATGAAGGCCATAATAGACGACATCACCAAACAGCTCCATAGTCACATACACAGCAAAGGAGAGATGTTGTTTACACCTAGTGATGTCAGTGGTATTGAGTGACATCACAGCACAGTGCTAAGGCTCCTGGGCCTGGACACAGCAGCGGCTGCAATATCTCAACGGAGAATACGTTTATATATATGTGTGTGTGTGCGCGTATATATATATATATATATATATATATATATATATATATATATATTTCTCCGCCGAAATCACTTTTAAACCCATTTCCACCTTTTTTTCCCTTCTCTTCCTCTTACTTTTTTTTCACGTTTTTTTACGTTTTTCTCCTTTTCGCCTCTTTTCTGGGCGTATTATTCTTCTTTTTCTTCTTTTTTTTCGTCTAATGCATACCCCATCAGTGCAGCAATGCTTATTCAATACCGCCAGCAGATGGAGACACTGGGGGATAATTTTCTAAGGATTTATACTGATTTTTCCTGTCTGAATTTGTCGCACAGAAAGTTGCAGGCCAAATATGTGTGACATTTCTGCGACTTTAGCTTCTAGAGCATTTTTACAACATTATACATAGGTGCTGAATACATAAAAAGCGACTGTTCAGCGACAGACAAGTCGCATCGGCTGAAAGTAGGCCAGAATGTCAGTCCATGTTGGAGCAGGTTTAGATACAGTCTAAAGTATAGATCTCAAAGTCTGTGCACAGAATTTAGCAAGGGCCTCGCACCTTCTGATGCATCAGGTAGGTGCACAATAGCATAGCCTAACCCTCTGTACTTTGGTCTATATTGATGCGGGACATAGACAGCCAGCTGATGACCAATCCATTAGTGCAATGGATGGCTGGAAGCATTTGTCTTTGCCTTTGCAATACCACAGAAGCAATGCATGGTCAATGTACAGCAATGACACACCTGTGTGAACAGCCAGGAGACCCCCCCCCCCCCCCCCCCCCATGTTATGTTACATAGTTACATAGTTAGTACGGTCGAAAAAAGACATATGTCCATCAAGTTCAACCAGGGAATTAAGGGGTAGGGGTGTGGCGCGATATTGGGGAAGGGATGAGATTTTATATTTCTTCATAAGCATTAATCTTATTTTGTCAATTAGGAACATTCAGCACCCACCCGCTATCAAGGCAGCTGCCTATCATGTCATGCCCTACCTGCACAGGTGTGCTGGCTACTCAAATGATCCAATTAAGGAGGCCATTTAGTCAGCAGCAGCAGAAGTCCTGTGCCTGGACGCTCCAACAGCGGCCAGACACAAGCAGAAGCAGCAGCAGCAGCACCACCTTTTGTTTTTTGGCTGCAGCAGCAAGGCCCACAGGGCTGGCTAGCTGGCTAGCCAGCAAGCAGGTAGCAATGAAAGTAGGAATCTTTCTTTTTAACCCTGTAAGGGGGTGGTGCACTGTACCCGAAGATACTGCCATATCGGGTCAATGCATAGGGCGACGGAAGCAAGCTTCGAAATCGGCCCCCGTTCTCAAAAATCCATTTAATATATGGTCCCCAGATAGGGGACGTATCAGATATTAAACTGATAAGAACAGATACTACACTTGATCTTAGCCAAAAGGCCGAGAAGCGATAACCGTGAAAGGGGCGGGCCCAACAAGGTCCCCTTCATGGGCACTATCACTGCTTGCTGTCAGGGAGGCTGCCAGACAATTTTCCATGCACACTCTGGGCTGGGGGGCAGTCAACCACCAGTACACACAGCAGAACCTAAACCCATACCATTATTGCTAAGCAGCAAGACAGGGGCCCATTGCACTCCCACGGGGCCTTTTTAAATGCAATCCATAACCCGGATTTGCCAGGAACCCTTCTTACTCCTCCTACTTGCATGTGACACTGGGCTTAGGATCTGCATAGGAAACACACACACAAGCACACACCTACCTTTGTTGCCTGCAGATGCCTCCTTGGCTGTCCCCAAACGGTATCAAACCAATACCCACGGGAAGCTGTAAGCATAGAGGACATGCCTGCACCCCATTGGACTTACCTGTGTGGGTTAAATCCGGGTTATTTGACAACCTATGGCGGTGATGGTTCTGCTCAGGCAGAGCAGTGCTGATGCTCCTCATAAAGCTGTCGCTGCTGTGAAGGTTCTAGGTGACATCACAAATCCCTATGGTTACATACACAACAAAGCTGGGTTGTTGTTGTTTACACTCTGCAAGGCCTGTGGAAGTGAGTGACATCATAGCACTGTAGTTCTGAGGGTTCTAGATGGATGCAACAATCTCCTGTTGCTTCTATGAAGGCCATAATAGACGACATCACCAAACAGCTCCATAGTCACATACACAGCAAAGGAGAGATGTTGTTTACACCTAGTGATGTCAGTGGTATTGAGTGACATCACAGCACAGTGCTAAGGCTCCTGGGCCTGGACACAGCAGCGGCTGCAATATCTCAACGGAGAATACGTTTATATATATGTGTGTGTGTGCGCGTATATATATATATATATATATATATATATATATATATATCTCTGCCGAAATCACTTTTAAACCCATTTCCACCTTTTTTTCCCTTCTCTTCCTCTTACTTTTTTTTCACGTTTTTTTACGTTTTTCTCCTTTTCGCCTCTTTTCTGGGCGTATTATTCTTCTTTTTCTTCTTTTTTTTCGTCTAATGCATACCCCATCAGTGCAGCAATGCTTATTCAATACCGCCAGCAGATGGAGACACTGGGGGATAATTTTCTAAGGATTTATACTGATTTTTCCTGTCTGAATTTGTCGCACAGAAAGTTGCAGGCCAAATATGTGTGACATTTCTGCGACTTTAGCTTCTAGAGCATTTTTACAACATTATACATAGGTGCTGAATACATAAAAAGCGACTGTTCAGCGACAGACAAGTCGCATCGGCTGAAAGTAGGCCAGAATGTCAGTCCATGTTGGAGCAGGTTTAGATACAGTCTAAAGTATAGATCTCAAAGTCTGTGCACAGAATTTAGCAAGGGCCTCGCACCTTCTGATGCATCAGGTAGGTGCACAATAGCATAGCCTAACCCTCTGTACTTTGGTCTATATTGATGCGGGACATAGACAGCCAGCTGATGACCAATCCATTAGTGCAATGGATGGCTGGAAGCATTTGTCTTTGCCTTTGCAATACCACAGAAGCAATGCATGGTCAATGTACAGCAATGACACACCTGTGTGAACAGCCAGGAGACCCCCCCCCCCCCCCCTCCATGTTATGTTACATAGTTACATAGTTAGTACGGTCGAAAAAAGACATATGTCCATCAAGTTCAACCAGGGAATTAAGGGGTAGGGGTGTGGCGCGATATTGGGGAAGGGATGAGATTTTATATTTCTTCATAAGCATTAATCTTATTTTGTCAATTAGGAACATTCAGCACCCACCCGCTATCAAGGCAGCTGCCTATCATGTCATGCCCTACCTGCACAGGTGTGCTGGCTACTCAAATGATCCAATTAAGGAGGCCATTTAGTCAGCAGCAGCAGAAGTCCTGTGCCTGGACGCTCCAACAGCGGCCAGACACAAGCAGAAGCAGCAGCAGCAGCACCACCTTTTGTTTTTTGGCTGCAGCAGCAAGGCCCACAGGGCTGGCTAGCTGGCTAGCCAGCAAGCAGGTAGCAATGAAAGTAGGAATCTTTCTTTTTAACCCTGTAAGGGGGTGGTGCACTGTACCCGAAGATACTGCCATATCGGGTCAATGCATAGGGCGACGGAAGCAAGCTTCGAAATCGGCCCCCGTTCTCAAAAATCCATTTAATATATGGTCCCCAGATAGGGGACGTATCAGATATTAAACTGATAAGAACAGATACTACACTTGATCTTAGCCAAAAGGCCGAGAAGCGATAACCGTGAAAGGGGCGGGCCCAACAAGGTCCCCTTCATGGGCACTATCACTGCTTGCTGTCAGGGAGGCTGCCAGACAATTTTCCATGCACACTCTGGGCTGGGGGGCAGTCAACCACCAGTACACACAGCAGAACCTAAACCCATACCATTATTGCTAAGCAGCAAGACAGGGGCCCATTGCACTCCCACGGGGCCTTTTTAAATGCAATCCATAACCCGGATTTGCCAGGAACCCTTCTTACTCCTCCTACTTGCATGTGACACTGGGCTTAGGATCTGCATAGGAAACACACACACAAGCACACACCTACCTTTGTTGCCTGCAGATGCCTCCTTGGCTGTCCCCAAACGGTATCAAACCAACACCCACGGGAAGCTGTAAGCATAGAGGACATGCCTGCACCCCATTGGACTTACCTGTGTGGGTTAAATCCGGGTTATTTGACAACCTATGGCGGTGATGGTTCTGCTCAGGCAGAGCAGTGCTGATGCTCCTCATAAAGCTGTCGCTGCTGTGAAGGTTCTAGGTGACATCACAAATCCCTATGGTTACATACACAACAAAGCTGGGTTGTTGTTGTTTACACTCTGCAAGGCCTGTGGAAGTGAGTGACATCATAGCACTGTAGTTCTGAGGGTTCTAGATGGATGCAACAATCTCCTGTTGCTTCTATGAAGGCCATAATAGACGACATCACCAAACAGCTCCATAGTCACATACACAGCAAAGGAGAGATGTTGTTTACACCTAGTGATGTCAGTGGTATTGAGTGACATCACAGCACAGTGCTAAGGCTCCTGGGCCTGGACACAGCAGCGGCTGCAATATCTCAACGGAGAATACGTTTATATATATGTGTGTGTGTGCGCGTATATATATATATATATATATATATATATATATATATATATATATATGTATATATTTCTCCGCCGAAATCACTTTTAAACCCATTTCCACCTTTTTTTCCCTTCTCTTCCTCTTACTTTTTTTTCACGTTTTTTTACGTTTTTCTCCTTTTCGCCTCTTTTCTGGGCGTATTATTCTTCTTTTTCTTCTTTTTTTTCGTCTAATGCATACCCCATCAGTGCAGCAATGCTTATTCAATACCGCCAGCAGATGGAGACACTGGGGGATAATTTTCTAAGGATTTATACTGATTTTTCCTGTCTGAATTTGTCGCACAGAAAGTTGCAGGCCAAATATGTGTGACATTTCTGCGACTTTAGCTTCTAGAGCATTTTTACAACATTATACATAGGTGCTGAATACATAAAAAGCGACTGTTCAGCGACAGACAAGTCGCATCGGCTGAAAGTAGGCCAGAATGTCAGTCCATGTTGGAGCAGGTTTAGATACAGTCTAAAGTATAGATCTCAAAGTCTGTGCACAGAATTTAGCAAGGGCCTCGCACCTTCTGATGCATCAGGTAGGTGCACAATAGCATAGCCTAACCCTCTGTACTTTGGTCTATATTGATGCGGGACATAGACAGCCAGCTGATGACCAATCCATTAGTGCAATGGATGGCTGGAAGCATTTGTCTTTGCCTTTGCAATACCACAGAAGCAATGCATGGTCAATGTACAGCAATGACACACCTGTGTGAACAGCCAGGAGACCCCCCCCCCCCCCCCCCATGTTATGTTACATAGTTACATAGTTAGTACGGTCGAAAAAAGACATATGTCCATCAAGTTCAACCAGGGAATTAAGGGGTAGGGGTGTGGCGCGATATTGGGGAAGGGATGAGATTTTATATTTCTTCATAAGCATTAATCTTATTTTGTCAATTAGGAACATTCAGCACCCACCCGCTATCAAGGCAGCTGCCTATCATGTCATGCCCTACCTGCACAGGTGTGCTGGCTACTCAAATGATCCAATTAAGGAGGCCATTTAGTCAGCAGCAGCAGAAGTCCTGTGCCTGGACGCTCCAACAGCGGCCAGACACAAGCAGAAGCAGCAGCAGCAGCACCACCTTTTGTTTTTTGGCTGCAGCAGCAAGGCCCACAGGGCTGGCTAGCTGGCTAGCCAGCAAGCAGGTAGCAATGAAAGTAGGAATCTTTCTTTTTAACCCTGTAAGGGGGTGGTGCACTGTACCCGAAGATACTGCCATATCGGGTCAATGCATAGGGCGACGGAAGCAAGCTTCGAAATCGGCCCCCGTTCTCAAAAATCCATTTAATATATGGTCCCCAGATAGGGGACGTATCAGATATTAAACTGATAAGAACAGATACTACACTTGATCTTAGCCAAAAGGCCGAGAAGCGATAACCGTGAAAGGGGCGGGCCCAACAAGGTCCCCTTCATGGGCACTATCACTGCTTGCTGTCAGGGAGGCTGCCAGACAATTTTCCATGCACACTCTGGGCTGGGGGGCAGTCAACCACCAGTACACACAGCAGAACCTAAACCCATACCATTATTGCTAAGCAGCAAGACAGGGGCCCATTGCACTCCCACGGGGCCTTTTTAAATGCAATCCATAACCCGGATTTGCCAGGAACCCTTCTTACTCCTCCTACTTGCATGTGACACTGGGCTTAGGATCTGCATAGGAAACACACACACAAGCACACACCTACCTTTGTTGCCTGCAGATGCCTCCTTGGCTGTCCCCAAACGGTATCAAACCAACACCCACGGGAAGCTGTAAGCATAGAGGACATGCCTGCACCCCATTGGACTTACCTGTGTGGGTTAAATCCGGGTTATTTGACAACCTATGGCGGTGATGGTTCTGCTCAGGCAGAGCAGTGCTGATGCTCCTCATAAAGCTGTCGCTGCTGTGAAGGTTCTAGGTGACATCACAAATCCCTATGGTTACATACACAACAAAGCTGGGTTGTTGTTGTTTACACTCTGCAAGGCCTGTGGAAGTGAGTGACATCATAGCACTGTAGTTCTGAGGGTTCTAGATGGATGCAACAATCTCCTGTTGCTTCTATGAAGGCCATAATAGACGACATCACCAAACAGCTCCATAGTCACATACACAGCAAAGGAGAGATGTTGTTTACACCTAGTGATGTCAGTGGTATTGAGTGACATCACAGCACAGTGCTAAGGCTCCTGGGCCTGGACACAGCAGCGGCTGCAATATCTCAACGGAGAATACGTTTATATATATGTGTGTGTGTGCGCGTATATATATATATATATATATATATATATATATATATATATATATTTCTCCGCCGAAATCACTTTTAAACCCATTTCCACCTTTTTTTCCCTTCTCTTCCTCTTACTTTTTTTTCACGTTTTTTTACGTTTTTCTCCTTTTCGCCTCTTTTCTGGGCGTATTATTCTTCTTTTTCTTCTTTTTTTTCGTCTAATGCATACCCCATCAGTGCAGCAATGCTTATTCAATACCGCCAGCAGATGGAGACACTGGGGGATAATTTTCTAAGGATTTATACTGATTTTTCCTGTCTGAATTTGTCGCACAGAAAGTTGCAGGCCAAATATGTGTGACATTTCTGCGACTTTAGCTTCTAGAGCATTTTTACAACATTATACATAGGTGCTGAATACATAAAAAGCGACTGTTCAGCGACAGACAAGTCGCATCGGCTGAAAGTAGGCCAGAATGTCAGTCCATGTTGGAGCAGGTTTAGATACAGTCTAAAGTATAGATCTCAAAGTCTGTGCACAGAATTTAGCAAGGGCCTCGCACCTTCTGATGCATCAGGTAGGTGCACAATAGCATAGCCTAACCCTCTGTACTTTGGTCTATATTGATGCGGGACATAGACAGCCAGCTGATGACCAATCCATTAGTGCAATGGATGGCTGGAAGCATTTGTCTTTGCCTTTGCAATACCACAGAAGCAATGCATGGTCAATGTACAGCAATGACACACCTGTGTGAACAGCCAGGAGACCCCCCCCCCCCCCCATGTTATGTTACATAGTTACATAGTTAGTACGGTCGAAAAAAGACATATGTCCATCAAGTTCAACCAGGGAATTAAGGGGTAGGGGTGTGGCGCGATATTGGGGAAGGGATGAGATTTTATATTTCTTCATAAGCATTAATCTTATTTTGTCAATTAGGAACATTCAGCACCCACCCGCTATCAAGGCAGCTGCCTATCATGTCATGCCCTACCTGCACAGGTGTGCTGGCTACTCAAATGATCCAATTAAGGAGGCCATTTAGTCAGCAGCAGCAGAAGTCCTGTGCCTGGACGCTCCAACAGCGGCCAGACACAAGCAGAAGCAGCAGCAGCAGCACCACCTTTTGTTTTTTGGCTGCAGCAGCAAGGCCCACAGGGCTGGCTAGCTGGCTAGCCAGCAAGCAGGTAGCAATGAAAGTAGGAATCTTTCTTTTTAACCCTGTAAGGGGGTGGTGCACTGTACCCGAAGATACTGCCATATCGGGTCAATGCATAGGGCGACGGAAGCAAGCTTCGAAATCGGCCCCCGTTCTCAAAAATCCATTTAATATATGGTCCCCAGATAGGGGACGTATCAGATATTAAACTGATAAGAACAGATACTACACTTGATCTTAGCCAAAAGGCCGAGAAGCGATAACCGTGAAAGGGGCGGGCCCAACAAGGTCCCCTTCATGGGCACTATCACTGCTTGCTGTCAGGGAGGCTGCCAGACAATTTTCCATGCACACTCTGGGCTGGGGGGCAGTCAACCACCAGTACACACAGCAGAACCTAAACCCATACCATTATTGCTAAGCAGCAAGACAGGGGCCCATTGCACTCCCACGGGGCCTTTTTAAATGCAATCCATAACCCGGATTTGCCAGGAACCCTTCTTACTCCTCCTACTTGCATGTGACACTGGGCTTAGGATCTGCATAGGAAACACACACACAAGCACACACCTACCTTTGTTGCCTGCAGATGCCTCCTTGGCTGTCCCCAAACGGTATCAAACCAACACCCACGGGAAGCTGTAAGCATAGAGGACATGCCTGCACCCCATTGGACTTACCTGTGTGGGTTAAATCCGGGTTATTTGACAACCTATGGCGGTGATGGTTCTGCTCAGGCAGAGCAGTGCTGATGCTCCTCATAAAGCTGTCGCTGCTGTGAAGGTTCTAGGTGACATCACAAATCCCTATGGTTACATACACAACAAAGCTGGGTTGTTGTTGTTTACACTCTGCAAGGCCTGTGGAAGTGAGTGACATCATAGCACTGTAGTTCTGAGGGTTCTAGATGGATGCAACAATCTCCTGTTGCTTCTATGAAGGCCATAATAGACGACATCACCAAACAGCTCCATAGTCACATACACAGCAAAGGAGAGATGTTGTTTACACCTAGTGATGTCAGTGGTATTGAGTGACATCACAGCACAGTGCTAAGGCTCCTGGGCCTGGACACAGCAGCGGCTGCAATATCTCAACGGAGAATACGTTTATATATATGTGTGTGTGTGCGCGTATATATATATATATATATATATATATATATATATATATATATATTTCTCCGCCGAAATCACTTTTAAACCCATTTCCACCTTTTTTTCCCTTCTCTTCCTCTTACTTTTTTTTCACGTTTTTTTACGTTTTTCTCCTTTTCGCCTCTTTTCTGGGCGTATTATTCTTCTTTTTCTTCTTTTTTTTCGTCTAATGCATACCCCATCAGTGCAGCAATGCTTATTCAATACCGCCAGCAGATGGAGACACTGGGGGATAATTTTCTAAGGATTTATACTGATTTTTCCTGTCTGAATTTGTCGCACAGAAAGTTGCAGGCCAAATATGTGTGACATTTCTGCGACTTTAGCTTCTAGAGCATTTTTACAACATTATACATAGGTGCTGAATACATAAAAAGCGACTGTTCAGCGACAGACAAGTCGCATCGGCTGAAAGTAGGCCAGAATGTCAGTCCATGTTGGAGCAGGTTTAGATACAGTCTAAAGTATAGATCTCAAAGTCTGTGCACAGAATTTAGCAAGGGCCTCGCACCTTCTGATGCATCAGGTAGGTGCACAATAGCATAGCCTAACCCTCTGTACTTTGGTCTATATTGATGCGGGACATAGACAGCCAGCTGATGACCAATCCATTAGTGCAATGGATGGCTGGAAGCATTTGTCTTTGCCTTTGCAATACCACAGAAGCAATGCATGGTCAATGTACAGCAATGACACACCTGTGTGAACAGCCAGGAGACCCCCCCCCCCCCCCCCCATGTTATGTTACATAGTTACATAGTTAGTACGGTCGAAAAAAGACATATGTCCATCAAGTTCAACCAGGGAATTAAGGGGTAGGGGTGTGGCGCGATATTGGGGAAGGGATGAGATTTTATATTTCTTCATAAGCATTAATCTTATTTTGTCAATTAGGAACATTCAGCACCCACCCGCTATCAAGGCAGCTGCCTATCATGTCATGCCCTACCTGCACAGGTGTGCTGGCTACTCAAATGATCCAATTAAGGAGGCCATTTAGTCAGCAGCAGCAGAAGTCCTGTGCCTGGACGCTCCAACAGCGGCCAGACACAAGCAGAAGCAGCAGCAGCAGCACCACCTTTTGTTTTTTGGCTGCAGCAGCAAGGCCCACAGGGCTGGCTAGCTGGCTAGCCAGCAAGCAGGTAGCAATGAAAGTAGGAATCTTTCTTTTTAACCCTGTAAGGGGGTGGTGCACTGTACCCGAAGATACTGCCATATCGGGTCAATGCATAGGGCGACGGAAGCAAGCTTCGAAATCGGCCCCCGTTCTCAAAAATCCATTTAATATATGGTCCCCAGATAGGGGACGTATCAGATATTAAACTGATAAGAACAGATACTACACTTGATCTTAGCCAAAAGGCCGAGAAGCGATAACCGTGAAAGGGGCGGGCCCAACAAGGTAGGTCCCCTTCATGGGCACTATCACTGCTTGCTGTCAGGGAGGCTGCCAGACAATTTTCCATGCACACTCTGGGCTGGGGGGCAGTCAACCACCAGTACACACAGCAGAACCTAAACCCATACCATTATTGCTAAGCAGCAAGACAGGGGCCCATTGCACTCCCACGGGGCCTTTTTAAATGCAATCCATAACCCGGATTTGCCAGGAACCCTTCTTACTCCTCCTACTTGCATGTGACACTGGGCTTAGGATCTGCATAGGAAACACACACACAAGCACACACCTACCTTTGTTGCCTGCAGATGCCTCCTTGGCTGTCCCCAAACGGTATCAAACCAACACCCACGGGAAGCTGTAAGCATAGAGGACATGCCTGCACCCCATTGGACTTACCTGTGTGGGTTAAATCCGGGTTATTTGACAACCTATGGCGGTGATGGTTCTGCTCAGGCAGAGCAGTGCTGATGCTCCTCATAAAGCTGTCGCTGCTGTGAAGGTTCTAGGTGACATCACAAATCCCTATGGTTACATACACAACAAAGCTGGGTTGTTGTTGTTTACACTCTGCAAGGCCTGTGGAAGTGAGTGACATCATAGCACTGTAGTTCTGAGGGTTCTAGATGGATGCAACAATCTCCTGTTGCTTCTATGAAGGCCATAATAGACGACATCACCAAACAGCTCCATAGTCACATACACAGCAAAGGAGAGATGTTGTTTACACCTAGTGATGTCAGTGGTATTGAGTGACATCACAGCACAGTGCTAAGGCTCCTGGGCCTGGACACAGCAGCGGCTGCAATATCTCAACGGAGAATACGTTTATATATATGTGTGTGTGTGCGCGTATATATATATATATATATATATATATATATATATATATATATATTTCTCCGCCGAAATCACTTTTAAACCCATTTCCACCTTTTTTTCCCTTCTCTTCCTCTTACTTTTTTTTCACGTTTTTTTACGTTTTTCTCCTTTTCGCCTCTTTTCTGGGCGTATTATTCTTCTTTTTCTTCTTTTTTTTCGTCTAATGCATACCCCATCAGTGCAGCAATGCTTATTCAATACCGCCAGCAGATGGAGACACTGGGGGATAATTTTCTAAGGATTTATACTGATTTTTCCTGTCTGAATTTGTCGCACAGAAAGTTGCAGGCCAAATATGTGTGACATTTCTGCGACTTTAGCTTCTAGAGCATTTTTACAACATTATACATAGGTGCTGAATACATAAAAAGCGACTGTTCAGCGACAGACAAGTCGCATCGGCTGAAAGTAGGCCAGAATGTCAGTCCATGTTGGAGCAGGTTTAGATACAGTCTAAAGTATAGATCTCAAAGTCTGTGCACAGAATTTAGCAAGGGCCTCGCACCTTCTGATGCATCAGGTAGGTGCACAATAGCATAGCCTAACCCTCTGTACTTTGGTCTATATTGATGCGGGACATAGACAGCCAGCTGATGACCAATCCATTAGTGCAATGGATGGCTGGAAGCATTTGTCTTTGCCTTTGCAATACCACAGAAGCAATGCATGGTCAATGTACAGCAATGACACACCTGTGTGAACAGCCAGGAGACCCCCCCCCCCATGTTATGTTACATAGTTACATAGTTAGTACGGTCGAAAAAAGACATATGTCCATCAAGTTCAACCAGGGAATTAAGGGGTAGGGGTGTGGCGCGATATTGGGGAAGGGATGAGATTTTATATTTCTTCATAAGCATTAATCTTATTTTGTCAATTAGGAACATTCAGCACCCACCCGCTATCAAGGCAGCTGCCTATCATGTCATGCCCTACCTGCACAGGTGTGCTGGCTACTCAAATGATCCAATTAAGGAGGCCATTTAGTCAGCAGCAGCAGAAGTCCTGTGCCTGGACGCTCCAACAGCGGCCAGACACAAGCAGAAGCAGAAGCAGCAGAAGCAGCAAGCAGCACCACCTTTTGTTTTTTGGCTGCAGCAGCAAGGCCCACAGGGCTGGCTAGCTGGCTAGCCAGCAAGCAGGTAGCAATGAAAGTAGGAATCTTTCTTTTTAACCCTGTAAGGGGGTGGTGCACTGTACCCGAAGATACTGCCATATCGGGTCAATGCATAGGGCGACGGAAGCAAGCTTCGAAATCGGCCCCCGTTCTCAAAAATCCATTTAATATATGGTCCCCAGATAGGGGACGTATCAGATATTAAACTGATAAGAACAGATTTTTTTTTTTTTTTTATCTAAAGCCGAGGAACGTGCTTTCGATTCACCCAAAGTGCAAGAAAAAGTGCAAACGTGTTACACTAAAAAAAACGTGCACAAAGGATGCGGTCTATCGCAAGCCCTTCTCCGATAGGAGAGAGGCCCCCCAACAAACCTTACCCTTCGCCTCCGGACCAAAAGGTACCTGCGAGGTTCCAGGTTCGATGTCCCTTTTCGCCGAAGCTACTAGGAGACCACAAATGCTCCCGGCATCCCCCTTGGCGTTAGCCAAGGTATCTGCCCGCAGAGCCGATTACGGTAGGTACCCTGCGAAGCAGGAGTACCCGGGGTGTTTGCAGGGAGGTGCGGAACCTAATGGCCACACACACCTCCCCTAGACCGCCAGGAGGGACACCCAGAAGGGCTACCGCATCCTGACAAATCCTGTGAACACACAACACGCAAAAAGTGACACAGTGAGACAAAAAATAAATAAATAAGTGAATGTGTGCAGATATACTGCCCGGACATCCGGCCGGATCTATAAAAATTTCTCTGATCCTAGCCAGAAGGCCGGGAATCAAGAGGTGAGTGCCACAAGGTGAAGAGATTATGGTGCCCGTGCTTCAACTCAGTGAGCCTATTCTCCCAGTGAGTTTCGGCACCTCGGGGTCACCACTCCCCGAGGCACAAAAGTACCTCGGCTCTAGACCCTCTCAGCCTCATGGCGAGACCCGGAGGGAACAGGTCACATCGGGGCAGCCGTCGAGCTGATTCCTCAGAACCAGCCCCGGAAAGCCCTGGTACACCTGCATCCTCCATGCAGCACCCATCCCCACCAGCATGAAAACTGATAAGAACAGATACTACACTTGATCTTAGCCAAAAGGCCGAGAAGCGATAACCGTGAAAGGGGCGGGCCCAACAAGGTCCCCTTCATGGGCACTATCACTGCTTGCTGTCAGGGAGGCTGCCAGACAATTTTCCATGCACACTCTGGGCTGGGGGGCAGTCAACCACCAGTACACACAGCAGAACCTAAACCCATACCATTATTGCTAAGCAGCAAGACAGGGGCCCATTGCACTCCCACGGGGCCTTTTTAAATGCAATCCATAACCCGGATTTGCCAGGAACCCTTCTTACTCCTCCTACTTGCATGTGACACTGGGCTTAGGATCTGCATAGGAAACACACACACAAGCACACACCTACCTTTGTTGCCTGCAGATGCATGCCTTCAGCTTCCCCACGTGGGTGTTGGTTCCAACACCCACGGGAAGCTGTAAGCATAGAGGACATGCCTGCACCCCATTGGACTTACCTGTGTGGGTTAAATCCGGGTTATTTGACAACCTATGGCGGTGATGGTTCTGCTCAGGCAGAGCAGTGCTGATGCTCCTCATAAAGCTGTCGCTGCTGTGAAGGTTCTAGGTGACATCACAAATCCCTATGGTTACATACACAACAAAGCTGGGTTGTTGTTGTTTACACTCTGCAAGGCCTGTGGAAGTGAGTGACATCATAGCACTGTAGTTCTGAGGGTTCTAGATGGATGCAACAATCTCCTGTTGCTTCTATGAAGGCCATAATAGACGACATCACCAAACAGCTCCATAGTCACATACACAGCAAAGGAGAGATGTTGTTTACACCTAGTGATGTCAGTGGTATTGAGTGACATCACAGCACAGTGCTAAGGCTCCTGGGCCTGGACACAGCAGCGGCTGCAATATCTCAAAGGAGAATACGTTTATATATATGTGTGTGTGTGCGCGTATATATATATATATATATATATATATATATATATATATATATATATTTCTCCGCCGAAATCACTTTTAAACCCATTTCCACCTTTTTTTCCCTTCTCTTCCTCTTACTTTTTTTTTCACGTTTTTTTACGTTTTTCTCCTTTTCGCCTCTTTTCTGGGCGTATTATTCTTCTTTTTCTTCTTTTTTTTCGTCTAATGCATACCCCATCAGTGCAGCAATGCTTATTCAATACCGCCAGCAGATGGAGACACTGGGGGATAATTTTCTAAGGATTTATACTGATTTTTCCTGTCTGAATTTGTCGCACAGAAAGTTGCAGGCCAAATATGTGTGACATTTCTGCGACTTTAGCTTCTAGAGCATTTTTACAACATTATACATAGGTGCTGAATACATAAAAAGCGACTGTTCAGCGACAGACAAGTCGCATCGGCTGAAAGTAGGCCAGAATGTCAGTCCATGTTGGAGCAGGTTTAGATACAGTCTAAAGTATAGATCTCAAAGTCTGTGCACAGAATTTAGCAAGGGCCTCGCACCTTCTGATGCATCAGGTAGGTGCACAATAGCATAGCCTAACCCTCTGTACTTTGGTCTATATTGATGCGGGACATAGACAGCCAGCTGATGACCAATCCATTAGTGCAATGGATGGCTGGAAGCATTTGTCTTTGCCTTTGCAATACCACAGAAGCAATGCATGGTCAATGTACAGCAATGACACACCTGTGTGAACAGCCAGGAGACCCCCCCCCCCCCCCCCCCCATGTTATGTTACATAGTTACATAGTTAGTACGGTCGAAAAAAGACATATGTCCATCAAGTTCAACCAGGGAATTAAGGGGTAGGGGTGTGGCGCGATATTGGGGAAGGGATGAGATTTTATATTTCTTCATAAGCATTAATCTTATTTTGTCAATTAGGAACATTCAGCACCCACCCGCTATCAAGGCAGCTGCCTATCATGTCATGCCCTACCTGCACAGGTGTGCTGGCTACTCAAATGATCCAATTAAGGAGGCCATTTAGTCAGCAGCAGCAGAAGTCCTGTGCCTGGACGCTCCAACAGCGGCCAGACACAAGCAGAAGCAGCAGCAGCAGCACCACCTTTTGTTTTTTGGCTGCAGCAGCAAGGCCCACAGGGCTGGCTAGCTGGCTAGCCAGCAAGCAGGTAGCAATGAAAGTAGGAATCTTTCTTTTTAACCCTGTAAGGGGGTGGTGCACTGTACCCGAAGATACTGCCATATCGGGTCAATGCATAGGGCGACGGAAGCAAGCTTCGAAATCGGCCCCCGTTCTCAAAAATCCATTTAATATATGGTCCCCAGATAGGGGACGTATCAGATATTAAACTGATAAGAACAGATACTACACTTGATCTTAACCAAAAGGCCGAGAAGCGATAACCGTGAAAGGGGCGGGCCCAACAAGGTCCCCTTCATGGGCACTATCACTGCTTGCTGTCAGGGAGGCTGCCAGACAATTTTCCATGCACACTCTGGGCTGGGGGGCAGTCAACCACCAGTACACACAGCAGAACCTAAACCCATACCATTATTGCTAAGCAGCAAGACAGGGGCCCATTGCACTCCCACGGGGCCTTTTTAAATGCAATCCATAACCCGGATTTGCCAGGAACCCTTCTTACTCCTCCTACTTGCATGTGACACTGGGCTTAGGATCTGCATAGGAAACACACACACAAGCACACACCTACCTTTGTTGCCTGCAGATGCCTCCTTGGCTGTCCCCAAACGGTATCAAACCAACACCCACGGGAAGCTGTAAGCATAGAGGACATGCCTGCACCCCATTGGACTTACCTGTGTGGGTTAAATCCGGGTTATTTGACAACCTATGGCGGTGATGGTTCTGCTCAGGCAGAGCAGTGCTGATGCTCCTCATAAAGCTGTCGCTGCTGTGAAGGTTCTAGGTGACATCACAAATCCCTATGGTTACATACACAACAAAGCTGGGTTGTTGTTGTTTACACTCTGCAAGGCCTGTGGAAGTGAGTGACATCATAGCACTGTAGTTCTGAGGGTTCTAGATGGATGCAACAATCTCCTGTTGCTTCTATGAAGGCCATAATAGACGACATCACCAAACAGCTCCATAGTCACATACACAGCAAAGGAGAGATGTTGTTTACACCTAGTGATGTCAGTGGTATTGAGTGACATCACAGCACAGTGCTAAGGCTCCTGGGCCTGGACACAGCAGCGGCTGCAATATCTCAACGGAGAATACGTTTATATATATGTGTGTGTGTGCGCGTATATATATATATATATATATATATATATATATATATATATTTCTCCGCCGAAATCACTTTTAAACCCATTTCCACCTTTTTTTCCCTTCTCTTCCTCTTACTTTTTTTTCACGTTTTTTTACGTTTTTCTCCTTTTCGCCTCTTTTCTGGGCGTATTATTCTTCTTTTTCTTCTTTTTTTTCGTCTAATGCATACCCCATCAGTGCAGCAATGCTTATTCAATACCGCCAGCAGATGGAGACACTGGGGGATAATTTTCTAAGGATTTATACTGATTTTTCCTGTCTGAATTTGTCGCACAGAAAGTTGCAGGCCAAATATGTGTGACATTTCTGCGACTTTAGCTTCTAGAGCATTTTTACAACATTATACATAGGTGCTGAATACATAAAAAGCGACTGTTCAGCGACAGACAAGTCGCATCGGCTGAAAGTAGGCCAGAATGTCAGTCCATGTTGGAGCAGGTTTAGATACAGTCTAAAGTATAGATCTCAAAGTCTGTGCACAGAATTTAGCAAGGGCCTCGCACCTTCTGATGCATCAGGTAGGTGCACAATAGCATAGCCTAACCCTCTGTACTTTGGTCTATATTGATGCGGGACATAGACAGCCAGCTGATGACCAATCCATTAGTGCAATGGATGGCTGGAAGCATTTGTCTTTGCCTTTGCAATACCACAGAAGCAATGCATGGTCAATGTACAGCAATGACACACCTGTGTGAACAGCCAGGAGACCCCCCCCCCCCCCCCCCCATGTTATGTTACATAGTTACATAGTTAGTACGGTCGAAAAAAGACATATGTCCATCAAGTTCAACCAGGGAATTAAGGGGTAGGGGTGTGGCGCGATATTGGGGAAGGGATGAGATTTTATATTTCTTCATAAGCATTAATCTTATTTTGTCAATTAGGAACATTCAGCACCCACCCGCTATCAAGGCAGCTGCCTATCATGTCATGCCCTACCTGCACAGGTGTGCTGGCTACTCAAATGATCCAATTAAGGAGGCCATTTAGTCAGCAGCAGCAGAAGTCCTGTGCCTGGACGCTCCAACAGCGGCCAGACACAAGCAGAAGCAGCAGCAGCAGCACCACCTTTTGTTTTTTGGCTGCAGCAGCAAGGCCCACAGGGCTGGCTAGCTGGCTAGCCAGCAAGCAGGTAGCAATGAAAGTAGGAATCTTTCTTTTTAACCCTGTAAGGGGGTGGTGCACTGTACCCGAAGATACTGCCATATCGGGTCAATGCATAGGGCGACGGAAGCAAGCTTCGAAATCGGCCCCCGTTCTCAAAAATCCATTTAATATATGGTCCCCAGATAGGGGACGTATCAGATATTAAACTGATAAGAACAGATTTTTTTAACTTGACTACCCTTACGGGGGCAACTTTATTAAAAATTAAATAATGTTAACAAAGTTGTCTAAATATGTCAATAAATACAGTTACATATAAATAACATATTTACAACATATTAAAACATAAAATGGGCACTTGGTGGCTTTACAAGATAGAATTCCATTCTTTTAAAAACCATTTTCTAGATAAAAGCGGAAATCTCTTCTTGTCTAAAAGATAGTACTGGTACATTTCATAAAAACAGATAGATAAAATGTCCTTCACAGATAAAACCTCATGCTTGAACAATAAAATATTCCTGGCCTTCCACAGAGCTGCCTTCACACAGTTTATGATCTTCCATGCAATAGTCTCTTGAGTCCGTGTTGGGCATTCCAGGCAACCATAAAAAACCACTGCAATATTTAAGTCTTTTAGTCCAGTTATCCTTTTTACCAGAGGGAGTATCTTTGTCCATATTTTCTGCGAGTAAAAACAAGTCCATATTAGATGGTGCACGGTCTCCTCTTGTCGGCATCCCTCCCTCGGGCAGGTTGCAGAGTTGGATAATCCTCTTCGGTGCTGGAATGCCCGGCATGGAAGACACTCGTGTGCGCAGCTCCAGGCCAGGTCCTTCTGTGAATTAAAAAGATAATTAATACTCAACATCTTCCAAATCTGTATACACTTCTGTTCGTTAAAATTTTTGATGGGAGTCACGGTACTGGTTTCTTTTATTTCCTTTAGTAGTTTTTTGCTATTGCACAGATCCTGAACACTTTTACCTTTAAAATTATATAAGTTTAAAATTTTTCCTAAAATCATGTATTGAGGGGGTAAATTCAAAGAATAAGGGCAACTTAAAACTGTAGAAAACCAGCCGTTCCTCCGCATAAAATAACCAGTATTAAAACGAACAAAATAAGACCAGTAGCTATCTTTAAAAACAGTAGTAAAACACATGCTAAAAAACTTTATTAAAAGGAAAGCTTTAAAATCTGGAAAATCCTTACCGCCCCTGGAGTTCGGTTTTATCACAATTTGTCTCTTTAATTTTTCGCTCTTAGAACTCCAAAAGAAAGTAAAACAAGCTTTTGTTATTTTCTTTAGAACCATTTCGGGGGGTGGGAAAACCAGACTTAAATACAATAAAATAGGTAAAAGCACCATTTTTGTAATTAAAACCTTCCCTTCCATTGTAAGTTCTCGCATGTTCCACATACATATTTTCTTATTTATTTTTTGAGCCACCAAGTCCCAGCTATTAAAACCATTATTAGACTCGTCAAAGGAGACACCTAAAATCTGCACCGACTCAGACACAGGGACGGGCACATCATACAAAGGCATTCCGCCTATGTTTAAAATGTTACTTTTGTTAAAATTGACTTTAAAACCGGAGGCACAATTAAAATATTGAATCTGTTTTAGCGTCTTCTGAAGCGATGGGGTGTCCCTGCAAAACACCGCAACATCGTCCATGTACCCGACTACCTTCGCCTCTAGTCCCCCTCCTCCTGGCAGGGGGACTCCATGGATCTGCTTATCCTTTCGTATTGTACATAAAAGAGGCTCTATTGCGCAAATGAAGAGTAGTGGGGACAAGGGACACCCCTGCTTCACTCCGGAATTTAAAATCACGCCCTGTGTCTTAAAACCATTTACTAAAATTTTACTAGTACAGTTATCATAAAAAGCTCTAAGAGACAATAAAAAGCCATCAGGTATACCCATTTTCTCTAAAACCTTAAAAAGATAAAAATGTGACACCCTGTCGAAAGCTTTTTCAAAATCTATGGATAAAACCGCCAGCTTTCCTTTTCTTAATTTGGTGTCGCTAATTACATCCTTTAAAAGGTTTAGGTTCTCCCATAAACTCCTCCCAGGCACCCCACAGACTTGGTTTGTATGAATTATTTTATGGATTACGTTCTTTAAGCGGTTAGCACACAGTTTCGCCATTATTTTATAGTCGCAGTTCAGAAGGGTGATTGGTCTCCAGTTTTTGAGTTCCGACCGGTCTCCCTTTTTGAATAGCAGGGAGACATCACCCTTCTTCCATGAGCCTGGGAGGATTTTAGACTTAAAGACTTCCGTAAAAAGGGAGAACAAATCTTCTTTTAAAATACCATAAAAAGTAACATAAAATTCAATGGGTATACCATCCGGCCCAGGCACTTTACCTGTTTTAAAACTCTTGACGGTCTCTAAAATCTCCTGCTCTGAAATATTCTGCAATAAAAAAGACTGTGAGACAGGATCTAAAAAATTGGTGATCTCCTTTAACGAGTCATTCATAAAACATTCATCAATGTGTTTTACATTAAAAAGATCCGCATAAAACTCTTGCACCTTTTTTAAAATACCCTGTACATCATTCACTCCTTCAATGTTTTCTATTAACCTTCTATTTTCATGTATTTTCTTAAAAAAATACCTGGAGCAGGTCTCGTTTTCCTCAAGATGCTGTATTCGAGACCTAAAGATAATTTCTTTTCCTTTCTGCTCCAGGCACTTAGTTATTTCTTTTTTAAGATCATGTACCTCCTTCTCCACCTCCATCCCATGTGCTCTGAATTTGTACAGGGTTTGCAGACGAGTATTTAGGATATTATAAAATTCACGTTTTTCTTTAGCTTTCCTAACCCCAACACGGATAAAAAATTCTTTTATTTTTAGTTTCATTTTTTCCCACCAGATACTGGTGGGAGTGTTGGGGTCTTTTACTCGTCTGCATTCCTTGTAAAAGGTGATAAAATCTGATAAAACCTGCGGATCTTCAAAAAGGGACACGTTTAACTTCCAGGCATTCCTACCAGTTCTCCTTTTAAAATCACTTTTAACTTTAAAATACAATAATTTATGGTCAGAAAAAACATTGGTAAAAAGATCACAGTTAAAAGGCAGTACTTGATAAGAACAAAAAATAAAATCTATCCTGGAGCTACAGCTTGCATTGCTCCAGGTAACACCGTCTTCCTCTGGTACGTTAAAATTACATTTTTTAAAAACATCAGTGAGATTAAAATCTAAAATCAAGTTTTTTAACATAAAAGACGTCTTATCATAGTTCCTACTCACTGCGTTCGAAAAACGGCGTTCTCCCCTTAAAATACAATTAAAATCACCTGATAAAACAAGAGGACTAGAATTGTTAATAAAAAGGGGTAAAATCTCCAACATTTTTATTCTTTCATTCTTATCAGGAGAACCATAAAAATTTAAAAACTGCCATTTAATACCATTAATAAAAGCGCTGACCAATAAAATTCTGCCTGGTAAAATTTCGTTAAAACTCTCAATTAAAACGTTCCCTTTAAAAAGTATGGCGACCCCTGCTGATCTGGACTCATTTGATCCAGACCAGACTGATGGACCGTGCACCCAATCATCTTCATATTCTTTATAATTTAATCTGTGCGGGATGCCACATTCCTGCAGGAAAAGGACGGAAGCAGCAAAAACCGACAAGTAATTAAATAGGGCAACCCTTCTTACTCTGGCGCTCACACTTCTCACGTTCAAGGACAGACCGGACAACTCAGCCATGGGAATGTACAAGAAAACGTCTTACACCTCTGATTCCCCCTCCGAAGCCTCATACCCCCCAAAATCTGACTCAACTGTACGCATAGAGGAAGCAGGAGAGGAGGCACCATCACTCAGCCGACCCCCCTCCTCCATCATGATTGAGGCATAGTTGTTCTCGGGCATCCTGGCAATCAGGGCTCCAGACTCATTGGGTTCTTCCACCTCTTGCCCCTCCATAGGGGTCGGGTGTTCACTTAGTTCCGTCTCTGGTACCTCAGAGACGGTCACCCCTGAAACCTCCTCCTGGCAGGGAGGAGGGGGGGTATCCCCTATGGGGACCTGTGGAGGAACGTCACTTGGGTTCCCTGCATCCGCAGGTACTTCCATCGGCTCCCCCTGGACCGCCTCCGAATAGAGTCTTCTGGAGCCCCTCCGCCTTTTAACCTTCACCTCTCCACCCGGATCATCGCTCTCAGGGGGACCCTGAGCCAGAGGTTGCTGAGGAGCGGATTCGGCCGCCGTCCGCTCCTCTCTTAACCCAGCATGCTCCTGGGGGCCAGTTTTTTCACCACTTGCACGTTTTTTGGCCATCCTCTGCTCTTTAGGGTCCCCTCCTTTTGCCTGAGGGGGGTCTTTCTCCTTCTCCATCTCACCGCTTACCTCTTGTGGGGGGGTAATCACTGGCTCTGCTTGCCTCGGCTGGTGTCCCGGTTGCTGTCCTTGCTGCCTCCAGGGTTGCCACTGCTGCTCCGTCCTATGTCTGTGGGGACAAGAGGAGAAAAGGTGACCGAATTGTTGACAGAAATTGCACCTCCCTCCTCTTGTGCATTTCTCTGTCTCGTGCTGTGTGCTACCACATTTTTTGCATGTACTTTCACAGTTTTCTTTTGTGTGTCCATATCTGTGACACTTCCTGCAGTAGCTTGGCATCCCCGCATAAAAGAGGTCGCCACACATATTATTTATTTTAAAACGAGCTGGTGGTAGTTGTATTCCCCCTGGCAATCTGTCATCTTTTTTGCATGTAACCTGAAATCTCCACTTAGATGTCCAGATGCCACAGCTGTTCATGATTTTTCCTCTGCACTCAACCTTACTAAAATAGACTTGTAAAAACAACTCAACATCGTGTAGGTTGGCGAAAGGGGAATACATCTTTACTACCACCAGCTTAATATCGTCTAGAACGTGCTCAATAATCCGGACACCCTGAAGCTTTTTGTCTTTACTCGCAGCAACTCTGGTAACAAAATCTCTGTGGATGCCATTTTGTGTGAACGTCACATCAAAAATTTTACGCTTCGGGTAGTCCTGGATTGCCAATATCTCGCCCTTCTGTATTCCGAAAACTCCTCCGAGCACGTCCTCTACTACGAATTTCAAATCGTCCGCCCTTTTGGTATCATCCGTGAGAATGACTCTCACGGTGTTTTTGATCCTTGCGTATGCCGGCACAGAACCTGGATCCGGATCATCATCCATGGTTCTAACCTCTCTCCACCCGAAGGTCTTGAGAGGCGATCGCTACTCGTTACCCTGGGACTAGGCCCTCTCCCCAATAGCAACAAGTGGGTGAAGCCCAGGCAATAAACCTGGGCGATCCCACAAGGCCGAGGAGAGGGGTACCCGAGTACCTTCTGACCAGATCTCCTGTATTACTACACTTGATCTTAGCCAAAAGGCCGAGAAGCGATAACCGTGAAAGGGGCGGGCCCAACAAGGTCCCCTTCATGGGCACTATCACTGCTTGCTGTCAGGGAGGCTGCCAGACAATTTTCCATGCACACTCTGGGCTGGGGGGCAGTCAACCACCAGTACACACAGCAGAACCTAAACCCATACCATTATTGCTAAGCAGCAAGACAGGGGCCCATTGCACTCCCACGGGGCCTTTTTAAATGCAATCCATAACCCGGATTTGCCAGGAACCCTTCTTACTCCTCCTACTTGCATGTGACACTGGGCTTAGGATCTGCATAGGAAACACACACACAAGCACACACCTACCTTTGTTGCCTGCAGATGCCTCCTTGGCTGTCCCCAAACGGTATCAAACCAACACCCACGGGAAGCTGTAAGCATAGAGGACATGCCTGCACCCCATTGGACTTACCTGTGTGGGTTAAATCCGGGTTATTTGACAACCTATGGCGGTGATGGTTCTGCTCAGGCAGAGCAGTGCTGATGCTCCTCATAAAGCTGTCGCTGCTGTGAAGGTTCTAGGTGACATCACAAATCCCTATGGTTACATACACAACAAAGCTGGGTTGTTGTTGTTTACACTCTGCAAGGCCTGTGGAAGTGAGTGACATCATAGCACTGTAGTTCTGAGGGTTCTAGATGGATGCAACAATCTCCTGTTGCTTCTATGAAGGCCATAATAGACGACATCACCAAACAGCTCCATAGTCACATACACAGCAAAGGAGAGATGTTGTTTACACCTAGTGATGTCAGTGGTATTGAGTGACATCACAGCACAGTGCTAAGGCTCCTGGGCCTGGACACAGCAGCGGCTGCAATATCTCAACGGAGAATACGTTTATATATATGTGTGTGTGTGCGCGTATATATATATATATATATATATATATATATATATATATATATATTTCTCCGCCGAAATCACTTTTAAACCCATTTCCACCTTTTTTTCCCTTCTCTTCCTCTTACTTTTTTTTCACGTTTTTTTACGTTTTTCTCCTTTTCGCCTCTTTTCTGGGCGTATTATTCTTCTTTTTCTTCTTTTTTTTCGTCTAATGCATACCCCATCAGTGCAGCAATGCTTATTCAATACCGCCAGCAGATGGAGACACTGGGGGATAATTTTCTAAGGATTTATACTGATTTTTCCTGTCTGAATTTGTCGCACAGAAAGTTGCAGGCCAAATATGTGTGACATTTCTGCGACTTTAGCTTCTAGAGCATTTTTACAACATTATACATAGGTGCTGAATACATAAAAAGCGACTGTTCAGCGACAGACAAGTCGCATCGGCTGAAAGTAGGCCAGAATGTCAGTCCATGTTGGAGCAGGTTTAGATACAGTCTAAAGTATAGATCTCAAAGTCTGTGCACAGAATTTAGCAAGGGCCTCGCACCTTCTGATGCATCAGGTAGGTGCACAATAGCATAGCCTAACCCTCTGTACTTTGGTCTATATTGATGCGGGACATAGACAGCCAGCTGATGACCAATCCATTAGTGCAATGGATGGCTGGAAGCATTTGTCTTTGCCTTTGCAATACCACAGAAGCAATGCATGGTCAATGTACAGCAATGACACACCTGTGTGAACAGCCAGGAGACCCCCCCCCCCCCCCCCCCCCCATGTTATGTTACATAGTTACATAGTTAGTACGGTCGAAAAAAGACATATGTCCATCAAGTTCAACCAGGGAATTAAGGGGTAGGGGTGTGGCGCGATATTGGGGAAGGGATGAGATTTTATATTTCTTCATAAGCATTAATCTTATTTTGTCAATTAGGAACATTCAGCACCCACCCGCTATCAAGGCAGCTGCCTATCATGTCATGCCCTACCTGCACAGGTGTGCTGGCTACTCAAATGATACAATTAAGGAGGCCATTTAGTCAGCAGCAGCAGAAGTCCTGTGCCTGGACGCTCCAACAGCGGCCAGACACAAGCAGAAGCAGCAGCAGCAGCACCACCTTTTGTTTTTTGGCTGCAGCAGCAAGGCCCACAGGGCTGGCTAGCTGGCTAGCCAGCAAGCAGGTAGCAATGAAAGTAGGAATCTTTCTTTTTAACCCTGTAAGGGGGTGGTGCACTGTACCCGAAGATACTGCCATATCGGGTCAATGCATAGGGCGACGGAAGCAAGCTTCGAAATCGGCCCCCGTTCTCAAAAATCCATTTAATATATGGTCCCCAGATAGGGGACGTATCAGATATTAAACTGATAAGAACAGATACTACACTTGATCTTAGCCAAAAGGCCGAGAAGCGATAACCGTGAAAGGGGCGGGCCCAACAAGGTCCCCTTCATGGGCACTATCACTGCTTGCTGTCAGGGAGGCTGCCAGACAATTTTCCATGCACACTCTGGGCTGGGGGGCAGTCAACCACCAGTACACACAGCAGAACCTAAACCCATACCATTATTGCTAAGCAGCAAGACAGGGGCCCATTGCACTCCCACGGGGCCTTTTTAAATGCAATCCATAACCCGGATTTGCCAGGAACCCTTCTTACTCCTCCTACTTGCATGTGACACTGGGCTTAGGATCTGCATAGGAAACACACACACAAGCACACACCTACCTTTGTTGCCTGCAGATGCCTCCTTGGCTGTCCCCAAACGGTATCAAACCAACACCCACGGGAAGCTGTAAGCATAGAGGACATGCCTGCACCCCATTGGACTTACCTGTGTGGGTTAAATCCGGGTTATTTGACAACCTATGGCGGTGATGGTTCTGCTCAGGCAGAGCAGTGCTGATGCTCCTCATAAAGCTGTCGCTGCTGTGAAGGTTCTAGGTGACATCACAAATCCCTATGGTTACATACACAACAAAGCTGGGTTGTTGTTGTTTACACTCTGCAAGGCCTGTGGAAGTGAGTGACATCATAGCACTGTAGTTCTGAGGGTTCTAGATGGATGCAACAATCTCCTGTTGCTTCTATGAAGGCCATAATAGACGACATCACCAAACAGCTCCATAGTCACATACACAGCAAAGGAGAGATGTTGTTTACACCTAGTGATGTCAGTGGTATTGAGTGACATCACAGCACAGTGCTAAGGCTCCTGGGCCTGGACACAGCAGCGGCTGCAATATCTCAACGGAGAATACGTTTATATATATGTGTGTGTGTGCGCGTATATATATATATATATATATATATATATATATATATATATATTTCTCCGCCGAAATCACTTTTAAACCCATTTCCACCTTTTTTTCCCTTCTCTTCCTCTTACTTTTTTTTCACGTTTTTTTACGTTTTTCTCCTTTTCGCCTCTTTTCTGGGCGTATTATTCTTCTTTTTCTTCTTTTTTTTCGTCTAATGCATACCCCATCAGTGCAGCAATGCTTATTCAATACCGCCAGCAGATGGAGACACTGGGGCATAATTTTCTAAGGATTTATACAGATTTTTCCTGTCTGAATTTGTCGCACAGAAAGTTGCAGGCCAAATATGTGTGACATTTCTGCGACTTTAGCTTCTAGAGCATTTTTACAACATTATACATAGGTGCTGAATACATAAAAAGCGACTGTTCAGCGACAGACAAGTCGCATCGGCTGAAAGTAGGCCAGAATGTCAGTCCATGTTGGAGCAGGTTTAGATACAGTCTAAAGTATAGATCTCAAAGTCTGTGCACAGAATTTAGCAAGGGCCTCGCACCTTCTGATGCATCAGGTAGGTGCACAATAGCATAGCCTAACCCTCTGTACTTTGGTCTATATTGATGCGGGACATAGACAGCCAGCTGATGACCAATCCATTAGTGCAATGGATGGCTGGAAGCATTTGTCTTTGCCTTTGCAATACCACAGAAGCAATGCATGGTCAATGTACAGCAATGACACACCTGTGTGAACAGCCAGGAGACCCCCCCCCCCCCCCCCCCCATGTTATGTTACATAGTTACATAGTTAGTACGGTCGAAAAAAGACATATGTCCATCAAGTTCAACCAGGGAATTAAGGGGTAGGGGTGTGGCGCGATATTGGGGAAGGGATGAGATTTTATATTTCTTCATAAGCATTAATCTTATTTTGTCAATTAGGAACATTCAGCACCCACCCGCTATCAAGGCAGCTGCCTATCATGTCATGCCCTACCTGCACAGGTGTGCTGGCTACTCAAATGATCCAATTAAGGAGGCCATTTAGTCAGCAGCAGCAGAAGTCCTGTGCCTGGACGCTCCAACAGCGGCCAGACACAAGCAGAAGCAGCAGCAGCAGCACCACCTTTTGTTTTTTGGCTGCAGCAGCAAGGCCCACAGGGCTGGCTAGCTGGCTAGCCAGCAAGCAGGTAGCAATGAAAGTAGGAATCTTTCTTTTTAACCCTGTAAGGGGGTGGTGCACTGTACCCGAAGATACTGCCATATCGGGTCAATGCATAGGGCGACGGAAGCAAGCTTCGAAATCGGCCCCCGTTCTCAAAAATCCATTTAATATATGGTCCCCAGATAGGGGACGTATCAGATATTAAACTGATAAGAACAGATACTACACTTGATCTTAGCCAAAAGGCCGAGAAGCGATAACCGTGAAAGGGGCGGGCCCAACAAGGTCCCCTTCATGGGCACTATCACTGCTTGCTGTCAGGGAGGCTGCCAGACAATTTTCCATGCACACTCTGGGCTGGGGGGCAGTCAACCACCAGTACACACAGCAGAACCTAAACCCATACCATTATTGCTAAGCAGCAAGACAGGGGCCCATTGCACTCCCACGGGGCCTTTTTAAATGCAATCCATAACCCGGATTTGCCAGGAACCCTTCTTACTCCTCCTACTTGCATGTGACACTGGGCTTAGGATCTGCATAGGAAACACACACACAAGCACACACCTACCTTTGTTGCCTGCAGATGCCTCCTTGGCTGTCCCCAAACGGTATCAAACCAACACCCACGGGAAGCTGTAAGCATAGAGGACATGCCTGCAACCCATTGGACTTACCTGTGTGGGTTAAATCCGGGTTATTTGACAACCTATGGCGGTGATGGTTCTGCTCAGGCAGAGCAGTGCTGATGCTCCTCATAAAGCTGTCGCTGCTGTGAAGGTTCTAGGTGACATCACAAATCCCTATGGTTACATACACAACAAAGCTGGGTTGTTGTTGTTTACACTCTGCAAGGCCTGTGGAAGTGAGTGACATCATAGCACTGTAGTTCTGAGGGTTCTAGATGGATGCAACAATCTCCTGTTGCTTCTATGAAGGCCATAATAGACGACATCACCAAACAGCTCCATAGTCACATACACAGCAAAGGAGAGATGTTGTTTACACCTAGTGATGTCAGTGGTATTGAGTGACATCACAGCACAGTGCTAAGGCTCCTGGGCCTGGACACAGCAGCGGCTGCAATATCTCAACGGAGAATACGTTTATATATATGTGTGTGTGTGCGCGTATATATATATATATATATATATATATATATATATATATATATTTCTCCGCCGAAATCACTTTTAAACCCATTTCCACCTTTTTTTCCCTTCTCTTCCTCTTACTTTTTTTTCACGTTTTTTTACGTTTTTCTCCTTTTCGCCTCTTTTCTGGGCGTATTATTCTTCTTTTTCTTCTTTTTTTTCGTCTAATGCATACCCCATCAGTGCAGCAATGCTTATTCAATACCGCCAGCAGATGGAGACACTGGGGGATAATTTTCTAAGGATTTATACTGATTTTTCCTGTCTGAATTTGTCGCACAGAAAGTTGCAGGCCAAATATGTGTGACATTTCTGCGACTTTAGCTTCTAGAGCATTTTTACAACATTATACATAGGTGCTGAATACATAAAAAGCGACTGTTCAGCGACAGACAAGTCGCATCGGCTGAAAGTAGGCCAGAATGTCAGTCCATGTTGGAGCAGGTTTAGATACAGTCTAAAGTATAGATCTCAAAGTCTGTGCACAGAATTTAGCAAGGGCCTCGCACCTTCTGATGCATCAGGTAGGTGCACAATAGCATAGCCTAACCCTCTGTACTTTGGTCTATATTGATGCGGGACATAGACAGCCAGCTGATGACCAATCCATTAGTACAATGGATGGCTGGAAGCATTTGTCTTTGCCTTTGCAATACCACAGAAGCAATGCATGGTCAATGTACAGCAATGACACACCTGTGTGAACAGCCAGGAGACCCCCCCCCCCCCCCCCCCATGTTATGTTACATAGTTACATAGTTAGTACGGTCGAAAAAAGACATATGTCCATCAAGTTCAACCAGGGAATTAAGGGGTAGGGGTGTGGCGCGATATTGGGGAAGGGATGAGATTTTATATTTCTTCATAAGCATTAATCTTATTTTGTCAATTAGGAACATTCAGCACCCACCCGCTATCAAGGCAGCTGCCTATCATGTCATGCCCTACCTGCACAGGTGTGCTGGCTACTCAAATGATACAATTAAGGAGGCCATTTAGTCAGCAGCAGCAGAAGTCCTGTGCCTGGACGCTCCAACAGCGGCCAGACACAAGCAGAAGCAGCAGCAGCAGCACCACCTTTTGTTTTTTGGCTGCAGCAGCAAGGCCCACAGGGCTGGCTAGCTGGCTAGCCAGCAAGCAGGTAGCAATGAAAGTAGGAATCTTTCTTTTTAACCCTGTAAGGGGGTGGTGCACTGTACCCGAAGATACTGCCATATCGGGTCAATGCATAGGGCGACGGAAGCAAGCTTCGAAATCGGCCCCCGTTCTCAAAAATCCATTTAATATATGGTCCCCAGATAGGGGACGTATCAGATATTAAACTGATAAGAACAGATTTTTTAAATTAGCCCTCAGAACTCACTCAGAGTTCCAAGATCTTATTTGGAACTCAATTTTGTGTTCATCATCAGGTAACATGTTTTTATTTCTTTTCTTAAACACTAATGAAACAAAATAGAACATTTAAAAACAAAATAAGAAACAACATAAAATAGCAAAACCAAACATTACTTTCTAATTAAGCAAAACCAAATTAGAAGGTCATCCCCTTCCTCCATGCAAACACCATTAGAAAGTCTATCAGTCCTCGACTGATATTGCCATTTGCTATATCTTTCTTAACTTGAGACGCTAACCAGCCTGGAATTTTATACGTTTCAACAAAACGGTTCATGTCTGCCTTGAAAGAAAAATAGACTTTATCCCGAGCTTCTTCCTCCCGGTTCTTCAAGCCTATCTTTAGATCCATCATATCTTTGTCAAACGTTTTTCTTTCTGCTTCCGACAAATTTTCCAACAAACCACCAAGCACACCAAAATACTGCACTGGCACATACACTTCCTCCTCTCTCTTCTTCTTCTGCTCTGTAGGTCTTCTAGTTGGAACCTGCTCCACTTCTGGTTCTTTCACTTCAGCTGGTTCCTCTCTGCTTCTTTTTACAGCTTCCTTTTTCTCTGAATTTTTCTCAGACTTTTTCTTAGGACACGAGCCAAGCAGATGGCCCTCCTCACCACACAGATGGCATTTCCTTTTCTTTTGACAATTTTCCACGTCGTGACCCTCCTCTTGACACTTGAAACACCACAAAAACGTGCAATCCTCCTTTCTGTGACCGTACTGTTTACATTTGCGGCAAAAATCTTGCATGCCAGAAAAATACAGATCCCCGTTCACAGAACCAATTTTAAACCGTCCTGGGGGGATCACTAACTTGCCATCTGCCATTTTAAATTTCACATGGAACCTCCACTTGGTGGTCCATAGTCCATATTGATTAAATACCTTGCCTTTAGGCAGAACACTGTCACAGAATCGAGACAAAAAGGTAACGATATCCTCCTCCGAAGTATATGGGCTATACATCCTTATAGTCACCAATCGTTCTCTACGTGGGAAATGTGGAACTATCTCCACCCCTTCCAAAACCGGACATACCTTCTTTTGCTGCAATATGTTCCAAAATGACTCATAGTCCTCTTCAGAAGCCAGCACCACGTCGTAGTATCCACTTCTGGGAAACTCAAGCATGGATAGGATTTGCTCCCTCTTGACTTCCAGCAACTTAAACAGCACTTCTTCCACGACAAAGACAAGGCCTCTTTCCTTCTTCCGGACATCGAGCAGGGAAATACGAACTCCATTCCGAAGTCTCGCAAAAGGCGGCACGCCTTCCGAAGAAAAACCGCAATCTTCCTCCATGTCCATGATGTCCAGACACCTCCCCCACCGAAGTAGGTAGGTGGGGATCGCCTCCCGTTGTCTGGGGACTAAGCCGGCTCCCTGATAGCAGCAGGGGGGTGAAGTCCCTCCGTTAAGAAGGACGATCCCCCCAGGCAAAGGAGCCGGGTACCCCAGACACCCTCTGGCCAGACCAAGTGAGCAGAACTACACTTGATCTTAGCCAAAAGGCCGAGAAGCGATAACCGTGAAAGGGGCGGGCCCAACAAGGTCCCCTTCATGGGCACTATCACTGCTTGCTGTCAGGGAGGCTGCCAGACAATTTTCCATGCACACTCTGGGCTGGGGGGCAGTCAACCACCAGTACACACAGCAGAACCTAAACCCATACCATTATTGCTAAGCAGCAAGACAGGGGCCCATTGCACTCCCACGGGGCCTTTTTAAATGCAATCCATAACCCGGATTTGCCAGGAACCCTTCTTACTCCTACTTGCATGTGACACTGGGCTTAGGATCTGCATAGGAAACACACACACAAGCACACACCTACCTTTGTTGCCTGCAGATGCCTCCTTGGCTGTCCCCAAACGGTATCAAACCAACACCCACGGGAAGCTGTAAGCATAGAGGACATGCCTGCAACCCATTGGACTTACCTGTGTGGGTTAAATCCGGGTTATTTGACAACCTATGGCGGTGATGGTTCTGCTCAGGCAGAGCAGTGCTGATGCTCCTCATAAAGCTGTCGCTGCTGTGAAGGTTCTAGGTGACATCACAAATCCCTATGGTTACATACACAACAAAGCTGGGTTGTTGTTGTTTACACTCTGCAAGGCCTGTGGAAGTGAGTGACATCATAGCACTGTAGTTCTGAGGGTTCTAGATGGATGCAACAATCTCCTGTTGCTTCTATGAAGGCCATAATAGACGACATCACCAAACAGCTCCATAGTCACATACACAGCAAAGGAGAGATGTTGTTTACACCTAGTGATGTCAGTGGTATTGAGTGACATCACAGCACAGTGCTAAGGCTCCTGGGCCTGGACACAGCAGCGGCTGCAATATCTCAACGGAGAATACGTTTATATATATGTGTGTGTGTGCGCGTATATATATATATATATATATATATATATATATATATATATATATTTCTCCGCCGAAATCACTTTTAAACCCATTTCCACCTTTTTTTCCCTTCTCTTCCTCTTACTTTTTTTTCACGTTTTTTTACGTTTTTCTCCTTTTCGCCTCTTTTCTGGGCGTATTATTCTTCTTTTTCTTCTTTTTTTTCGTCTAATGCATACCCCATCAGTGCAGCAATGCTTATTCAATACCGCCAGCAGATGGAGACACTGGGGCATAATTTTCTAAGGATTTATACAGATTTTTCCTGTCTGAATTTGTCGCACAGAAAGTTGCAGGCCAAATATGTGTGACATTTCTGCGACTTTAGCTTCTAGAGCATTTTTACAACATTATACATAGGTGCTGAATACATAAAAAGCGACTGTTCAGCGACAGACAAGTCGCATCGGCTGAAAGTAGGCCAGAATGTCAGTCCATGTTGGAGCAGGTTTAGATACAGTCTAAAGTATAGATCTCAAAGTCTGTGCACAGAATTTAGCAAGGGCCTCGCACCTTCTGATGCATCAGGTAGGTGCACAATAGCATAGCCTAACCCTCTGTACTTTGGTCTATATTGATGCGGGACATAGACAGCCAGCTGATGACCAATCCATTAGTGCAATGGATGGCTGGAAGCATTTGTCTTTGCCTTTGCAATACCACAGAAGCAATGCATGGTCAATGTACAGCAATGACACACCTGTGTGAACAGCCAGGAGACCCCCCCCCCCCCCCCCCCATGTTATGTTACATAGTTACATAGTTAGTACGGTCGAAAAAAGACATATGTCCATCAAGTTCAACCAGGGAATTAAGGGGTAGGGGTGTGGCGCGATATTGGGGAAGGGATGAGATTTTATATTTCTTCATAAGCATTAATCTTATTTTGTCAATTAGGAACATTCAGCACCCACCCGCTATCAAGGCAGCTGCCTATCATGTCATGCCCTACCTGCACAGGTGTGCTGGCTACTCAAATGATCCAATTAAGGAGGCCATTTAGTCAGCAGCAGCAGAAGTCCTGTGCCTGGACGCTCCAACAGCGGCCAGACACAAGCAGAAGCAGCAGCAGCAGCACCACCTTTTGTTTTTTGGCTGCAGCAGCAAGGCCCACAGGGCTGGCTAGCTGGCTAGCCAGCAAGCAGGTAGCAATGAAAGTAGGAATCTTTCTTTTTAACCCTGTAAGGGGGTGGTGCACTGTACCCGAAGATACTGCCATATCGGGTCAATGCATAGGGCGACGGAAGCAAGCTTCGAAATCGGCCCCCGTTCTCAAAAATCCATTTAATATATGGTCCCCAGATAGGGGACGTATCAGATATTAAACTGATAAGAACAGATACTACACTTGATCTTAGCCAAAAGGCCGAGAAGCGATAACCGTGAAAGGGGCGGGCCCAACAAGGTCCCCTTCATGGGCACTATCACTGCTTGCTGTCAGGGAGGCTGCCAGACAATTTTCCATGCACACTCTGGGCTGGGGGGCAGTCAACCACCAGTACACACAGCAGAACCTAAACCCATACCATTATTGCTAAGCAGCAAGACAGGGGCCCATTGCACTCCCACGGGGCCTTTTTAAATGCAATCCATAACCCGGATTTGCCAGGAACCCTTCTTACTCCTACTTGCATGTGACACTGGGCTTAGGATCTGCATAGGAAACACACACACAAGCACACACCTACCTTTGTTGCCTGCAGATGCCTCCTTGGCTGTCCCCAAACGGTATCAAACCAACACCCACGGGAAGCTGTAAGCATAGAGGACATGCCTGCAACCCATTGGACTTACCTGTGTGGGTTAAATCCGGGTTATTTGACAACCTATGGCGGTGATGGTTCTGCTCAGGCAGAGCAGTGCTGATGCTCCTCATAAAGCTGTCGCTGCTGTGAAGGTTCTAGGTGACATCACAAATCCCTATGGTTACATACACAACAAAGCTGGGTTGTTGTTGTTTACACTCTGCAAGGCCTGTGGAAGTGAGTGACATCATAGCACTGTAGTTCTGAGGGTTCTAGATGGATGCAACAATCTCCTGTTGCTTCTATGAAGGCCATAATAGACGACATCACCAAACAGCTCCATAGTCACATACACAGCAAAGGAGAGATGTTGTTTACACCTAGTGATGTCAGTGGTATTGAGTGACATCACAGCACAGTGCTAAGGCTCCTGGGCCTGGACACAGCAGCGGCTGCAATATCTCAACGGAGAATACGTTTATATATATGTGTGTGTGTGCGCGTATATATATATATATATATATATATATATATATATATATATTTCTCCGCCGAAATCACTTTTAAACCCATTTCCACCTTTTTTTCCCTTCTCTTCCTCTTACTTTTTTTTCACGTTTTTTTACGTTTTTCTCCTTTTCGCCTCTTTTCTGGGCGTATTATTCTTCTTTTTCTTCTTTTTTTTCGTCTAATGCATACCCCATCAGTGCAGCAATGCTTATTCAATACCGCCAGCAGATGGAGACACTGGGGGATAATTTTCTAAGGATTTATACTGATTTTTCCTGTCTGAATTTGTCGCACAGAAAGTTGCAGGCCAAATATGTGTGACATTTCTGCGACTTTAGCTTCTAGAGCATTTTTACAACATTATACATAGGTGCTGAATACATAAAAAGCGACTGTTCAGCGACAGACAAGTCGCATCGGCTGAAAGTAGGCCAGAATGTCAGTCCATGTTGGAGCAGGTTTAGATACAGTCTAAAGTATAGATCTCAAAGTCTGTGCACAGAATTTAGCAAGGGCCTCGCACCTTCTGATGCATCAGGTAGGTGCACAATAGCATAGCCTAACCCTCTGTACTTTGGTCTATATTGATGCGGGACATAGACAGCCAGCTGATGACCAATCCATTAGTACAATGGATGGCTGGAAGCATTTGTCTTTGCCTTTGCAATACCACAGAAGCAATGCATGGTCAATGTACAGCAATGACACACCTGTGTGAACAGCCAGGAGACCCCCCCCCCCCCCCCCCCCCATGTTATGTTACATAGTTACATAGTTAGTACGGTCGAAAAAAGACATATGTCCATCAAGTTCAACCAGGGAATTAAGGGGTAGGGGTGTGGCGCGATATTGGGGAAGGGATGAGATTTTATATTTCTTCATAAGCATTAATCTTATTTTGTCAATTAGGAACATTCAGCACCCACCCGCTATCAAGGCAGCTGCCTATCATGTCATGCCCTACCTGCACAGGTGTGCTGGCTACTCAAATGATCCAATTAAGGAGGCCATTTAGTCAGCAGCAGCAGAAGTCCTGTGCCTGGACGCTCCAACAGCGGCCAGACACAAGCAGAAGCAGCAGCACCACCTTTTGTTTTTTGGCTGCAGCAGCAAGGCCCACAGGGCTGGCTAGCTGGCTAGCCAGCAAGCAGGTAGCAATGAAAGTAGGAATCTTTCTTTTTAACCCTGTAAGGGGGTGGTGCACTGTACCCGAAGATACTGCCATATCGGGTCAATGCATAGGGCGACGGAAGCAAGCTTCGAAATCGGCCCCCGTTCTCAAAAATCCATTTAATATATGGTCCCCAGATAGGGGACGTATCAGATATTAAACTGATAAGAACAGATACTACACTTGATCTTAGCCAAAAGGCCGAGAAGCGATAACCGTGAAAGGGGCGGGCCCAACAAGGTCCCCTTCATGGGCACTATCACTGCTTGCTGTCAGGGAGGCTGCCAGACAATTTTCCATGCACACTCTGGGCTGGGGGGCAGTCAACCACCAGTACACACAGCAGAACCTAAACCCATACCATTATTGCTAAGCAGCAAGACAGGGGCCCATTGCACTCCCACGGGGCCTTTTTAAATGCAATCCATAACCCGGATTTGCCAGGAACCCTTCTTACTCCTCCTACTTGCATGTGACACTGGGCTTAGGATCTGCATAGGAAACACACACACAAGCACACACCTACCTTTGTTGCCTGCAGATGCCTCCTTGGCTGTCCCCAAACGGTATCAAACCAACACCCACGGGAAGCTGTAAGCATAGAGGACATGCCTGCACCCCATTGGACTTACCTGTGTGGGTTAAATCCGGGTTATTTGACAACCTATGGCGGTGATGGTTCTGCTCAGGCAGAGCAGTGCTGATGCTCCTCATAAAGCTGTCGCTGCTGTGAAGGTTCTAGGTGACATCACAAATCCCTATGGTTACATACACAACAAAGCTGGGTTGTTGTTGTTTACACTCTGCAAGGCCTGTGGAAGTGAGTGACATCATAGCACTGTAGTTCTGAGGGTTCTAGATGGATGCAACAATCTCCTGTTGCTTCTATGAAGGCCATAATAGACGACATCACCAAACAGCTCCATAGTCACATACACAGCAAAGGAGAGATGTTGTTTACACCTAGTGATGTCAGTGGTATTGAGTGACATCACAGCACAGTGCTAAGGCTCCTGGGCCTGGACACAGCAGCGGCTGCAATATCTCAACGGAGAATACGTTTATATATATGTGTGTGTGTGCGCGTATATATATATATATATATATATATATATATATATATATATATATATATTTCTCCGCCGAAATCACTTTTAAACCCATTTCCACCTTTTTTTCCCTTCTCTTCCTCTTACTTTTTTTTCACGTTTTTTTACGTTTTTCTCCTTTTCGCCTCTTTTCTGGGCGTATTATTCTTCTTTTTCTTCTTTTTTTTCGTCTAATGCATACCCCATCAGTGCAGCAATGCTTATTCAATACCGCCAGCAGATGGAGACACTGGGGGATAATTTTCTAAGGATTTATACTGATTTTTCCTGTCTGAATTTGTCGCACAGAAAGTTGCAGGCCAAATATGTGTGACATTTCTGCGACTTTAGCTTCTAGAGCATTTTTACAACATTATACATAGGTGCTGAATACATAAAAAGCGACTGTTCAGCGACAGACAAGTCGCATCGGCTGAAAGTAGGCCAGAATGTCAGTCCATGTTGGAGCAGGTTTAGATACAGTCTAAAGTATAGATCTCAAAGTCTGTGCACAGAATTTAGCAAGGGCCTCGCACCTTCTGATGCATCAGGTAGGTGCACAATAGCATAGCCTAACCCTCTGTACTTTGGTCTATATTGATGCGGGACATAGACAGCCAGCTGATGACCAATCCATTAGTGCAATGGATGGCTGGAAGCATTTGTCTTTGCCTTTGCAATACCACAGAAGCAATGCATGGTCAATGTACAGCAATGACACACCTGTGTGAACAGCCAGGAGACCCCCCCCCATGTTATGTTACATAGTTACATAGTTAGTACGGTCGAAAAAAGACATATGTCCATCAAGTTCAACCAGGGAATTAAGGGGTAGGGGTGTGGCGCGATATTGGGGAAGGGATGAGATTTTATATTTCTTCATAAGCATTAATCTTATTTTGTCAATTAGGAACATTCAGCACCCACCCGCTATCAAGGCAGCTGCCTATCATGTCATGCCCTACCTGCACAGGTGTGCTGGCTACTCAAATGATCCAATTAAGGAGGCCATTTAGTCAGCAGCAGCAGAAGTCCTGTGCCTGGACGCTCCAACAGCGGCCAGACACAAGCAGAAGCAGCAGCAGCAGCACCACCTTTTGTTTTTTGGCTGCAGCAGCAAGGCCCACAGGGCTGGCTAGCTGGCTAGCCAGCAAGCAGGTAGCAATGAAAGTAGGAATCTTTCTTTTTAACCCTGTAAGGGGGTGGTGCACTGTACCCGAAGATACTGCCATATCGGGTCAATGCATAGGGCGACGGAAGCAAGCTTCGAAATCGGCCCCCGTTCTCAAAAATCCATTTAATATATGGTCCCCAGATAGGGGACGTATCAGATATTAAACTGATAAGAACAGATACTACACTTGATCTTAGCCAAAAGGCCGAGAAGCGATAACCGTGAAAGGGGCGGGCCCAACAAGGTCCCCTTCATGGGCACTATCACTGCTTGCTGTCAGGGAGGCTGCCAGACAATTTTCCATGCACACTCTGGGCTGGGGGGCAGTCAACCACCAGTACACACAGCAGAACCTAAACCCATACCATTATTGCTAAGCAGCAAGACAGGGGCCCATTGCACTCCCACGGGGCCTTTTTAAATGCAATCCATAACCCGGATTTGCCAGGAACCCTTCTTACTCCTCCTACTTGCATGTGACACTGGGCTTAGGATCTGCATAGGAAACACACACACAAGCACACACCTACCTTTGTTGCCTGCAGATGCCTCCTTGGCTGTCCCCAAACGGTATCAAACCAACACCCACGGGAAGCTGTAAGCATAGAGGACATGCCTGCACCCCATTGGACTTACCTGTGTGGGTTAAATCCGGGTTATTTGACAACCTATGGCGGTGATGGTTCTGCTCAGGCAGAGCAGTGCTGATGCTCCTCATAAAGCTGTCGCTGCTGTGAAGGTTCTAGGTGACATCACAAATCCCTATGGTTACATACACAACAAAGCTGGGTTGTTGTTGTTTACACTCTGCAAGGCCTGTGGAAGTGAGTGACATCATAGCACTGTAGTTCTGAGGGTTCTAGATGGATGCAACAATCTCCTGTTGCTTCTATGAAGGCCATAATAGACGACATCACCAAACAGCTCCATAGTCACATACACAGCAAAGGAGAGATGTTGTTTACACCTAGTGATGTCAGTGGTATTGAGTGACATCACAGCACAGTGCTAAGGCTCCTGGGCCTGGACACAGCAGCGGCTGCAATATCTCAACGGAGAATACGTTTATATATATGTGTGTGTGTGCGCGTATATATATATATATATATATATATATATATATATATATTTCTCCGCCGAAATCACTTTTAAACCCATTTCCACCTTTTTTTCCCTTCTCTTCCTCTTACTTTTTTTTCACGTTTTTTTACGTTTTTCTCCTTTTCGCCTCTTTTCTGGGCGTATTATTCTTCTTTTTCTTCTTTTTTTTCGTCTAATGCATACCCCATCAGTGCAGCAATGCTTATTCAATACCGCCAGCAGATGGAGACACTGGGGGATAATTTTCTAAGGATTTATACTGATTTTTCCTGTCTGAATTTGTCGCACAGAAAGTTGCAGGCCAAATATGTGTGACATTTCTGCGACTTTAGCTTCTAGAGCATTTTTACAACATTATACATAGGTGCTGAATACATAAAAAGCGACTGTTCAGCGACAGACAAGTCGCATCGGCTGAAAGTAGGCCAGAATGTCAGTCCATGTTGGAGCAGGTTTAGATACAGTCTAAAGTATAGATCTCAAAGTCTGTGCACAGAATTTAGCAAGGGCCTCGCACCTTCTGATGCATCAGGTAGGTGCACAATAGCATAGCCTAACCCTCTGTACTTTGGTCTATATTGATGCGGGACATAGACAGCCAGCTGATGACCAATCCATTAGTGCAATGGATGGCTGGAAGCATTTGTCTTTGCCTTTGCAATACCACAGAAGCAATGCATGGTCAATGTACAGCAATGACACACCTGTGTGAACAGCCAGGAGACCCCCCCCCCCCCCCCCCCATGTTATGTTACATAGTTACATAGTTAGTACGGTCGAAAAAAGACATATGTCCATCAAGTTCAACCAGGGAATTAAGGGGTAGGGGTGTGGCGCGATATTGGGGAAGGGATGAGATTTTATATTTCTTCATAAGCATTAATCTTATTTTGTCAATTAGGAACATTCAGCACCCACCCGCTATCAAGGCAGCTGCCTATCATGTCATGCCCTACCTGCACAGGTGTGCTGGCTACTCAAATGATCCAATTAAGGAGGCCATTTAGTCAGCAGCAGCAGAAGTCCTGTGCCTGGACGCTCCAACAGCGGCCAGACACAAGCAGAAGCAGCAGCAGCAGCACCACCTTTTGTTTTTTGGCTGCAGCAGCAAGGCCCACAGGGCTGGCTAGCTGGCTAGCCAGCAAGCAGGTAGCAATGAAAGTAGGAATCTTTCTTTTTAACCCTGTAAGGGGGTGGTGCACTGTACCCGAAGATACTGCCATATCGGGTCAATGCATAGGGCGACGGAAGCAAGCTTCGAAATCGGCCCCCGTTCTCAAAAATCCATTTAATATATGGTCCCCAGATAGGGGACGTATCAGATATTAAACTGATAAGAACAGATACTACACTTGATCTTAGCCAAAAGGCCGAGAAGCGATAACCGTGAAAGGGGCGGGCCCAACAAGGTCCCCTTCATGGGCACTATCACTGCTTGCTGTCAGGGAGGCTGCCAGACAATTTTCCATGCACACTCTGGGCTGGGGGGCAGTCAACCACCAGTACACACAGCAGAACCTAAACCCATACCATTATTGCTAAGCAGCAAGACAGGGGCCCATTGCACTCCCACGGGGCCTTTTTAAATGCAATCCATAACCCGGATTTGCCAGGAACCCTTCTTACTCCTCCTACTTGCATGTGACACTGGGCTTAGGATCTGCATAGGAAACACACACACAAGCACACACCTACCTTTGTTGCCTGCAGATGCCTCCTTGGCTGTCCCCAAACGGTATCAAACCAACACCCACGGGAAGCTGTAAGCATAGAGGACATGCCTGCACCCCATTGGACTTACCTGTGTGGGTTAAATCCGGGTTATTTGACAACCTATGGCGGTGATGGTTCTGCTCAGGCAGAGCAGTGCTGATGCTCCTCATAAAGCTGTCGCTGCTGTGAAGGTTCTAGGTGACATCACAAATCCCTATGGTTACATACACAACAAAGCTGGGTTGTTGTTGTTTACACTCTGCAAGGCCTGTGGAAGTGAGTGACATCATAGCACTGTAGTTCTGAGGGTTCTAGATGGATGCAACAATCTCCTGTTGCTTCTATGAAGGCCATAATAGACGACATCACCAAACAGCTCCATAGTCACATACACAGCAAAGGAGAGATGTTGTTTACACCTAGTGATGTCAGTGGTATTGAGTGACATCACAGCACAGTGCTAAGGCTCCTGGGCCTGGACACAGCAGCGGCTGCAATATCTCAACGGAGAATACGTTTATATATATGTGTGTGTGTGCGCGTATATATATATATATATATATATATATATATATATATATATATATATTTCTCCGCCGAAATCACTTTTAAACCCATTTCCACCTTTTTTTCCCTTCTCTTCCTCTTACTTTTTTTTCACGTTTTTTTACGTTTTTCTCCTTTTCGCCTCTTTTCTGGGCGTATTATTCTTCTTTTTCTTCTTTTTTTTCGTCTAATGCATACCCCATCAGTGCAGCAATGCTTATTCAATACCGCCAGCAGATGGAGACACTGGGGGATAATTTTCTAAGGATTTATACTGATTTTTCCTGTCTGAATTTGTCGCACAGAAAGTTGCAGGCCAAATATGTGTGACATTTCTGCGACTTTAGCTTCTAGAGCATTTTTACAACATTATACATAGGTGCTGAATACATAAAAAGCGACTGTTCAGCGACAGACAAGTCGCATCGGCTGAAAGTAGGCCAGAATGTCAGTCCATGTTGGAGCAGGTTTAGATACAGTCTAAAGTATAGATCTCAAAGTCTGTGCACAGAATTTAGCAAGGGCCTCGCACCTTCTGATGCATCAGGTAGGTGCACAATAGCATAGCCTAACCCTCTGTACTTTGGTCTATATTGATGCGGGACATAGACAGCCAGCTGATGACCAATCCATTAGTGCAATGGATGGCTGGAAGCATTTGTCTTTGCCTTTGCAATACCACAGAAGCAATGCATGGTCAATGTACAGCAATGACACACCTGTGTGAACAGCCAGGAGACCCCCCCCCCCCCCATGTTATGTTACATAGTTACATAGTTAGTACGGTCGAAAAAAGACATATGTCCATCAAGTTCAACCAGGGAATTAAGGGGTAGGGGTGTGGCGCGATATTGGGGAAGGGATGAGATTTTATATTTCTTCATAAGCATTAATCTTATTTTGTCAATTAGGAACATTCAGCACCCACCCGCTATCAAGGCAGCTGCCTATCATGTCATGCCCTACCTGCACAGGTGTGCTGGCTACTCAAATGATCCAATTAAGGAGGCCATTTAGTCAGCAGCAGCAGAAGTCCTGTGCCTGGACGCTCCAACAGCGGCCAGACACAAGCAGAAGCAGCAGCAGCAGCACCACCTTTTGTTTTTTGGCTGCAGCAGCAAGGCCCACAGGGCTGGCTAGCTGGCTAGCCAGCAAGCAGGTAGCAATGAAAGTAGGAATCTTTCTTTTTAACCCTGTAAGGGGGTGGTGCACTGTACCCGAAGATACTGCCATATCGGGTCAATGCATAGGGCGACGGAAGCAAGCTTCGAAATCGGCCCGCGTTCTCAAAAATCCATTTAATATATGGTCCCCAGATAGGGGACGTATCAGATATTAAACTGATAAGAACAGATACTACACTTGATCTTAGCCAAAAGGCCGAGAAGCGATAACCGTGAAAGGGGCGGGCCCAACAAGGTCCCCTTCATGGGCACTATCACTGCTTGCTGTCAGGGAGGCTGCCAGACAATTTTCCATGCACACTCTGGGCTGGGGGGCAGTCAACCACCAGTACACACAGCAGAACCTAAACCCATACCATTATTGCTAAGCAGCAAGACAGGGGCCCATTGCACTCCCACGGGGCCTTTTTAAATGCAATCCATAACCCGGATTTGCCAGGAACCCTTCTTACTCCTCCTACTTGCATGTGACACTGGGCTTAGGATCTGCATAGGAAACACACACACAAGCACACACCTACCTTTGTTGCCTGCAGATGCCTCCTTGGCTGTCCCCAAACGGTATCAAACCAACACCCACGGGAAGCTGTAAGCATAGAGGACATGCCTGCACCCCATTGGACTTACCTGTGTGGGTTAAATCCGGGTTATTTGACAACCTATGGCGGTGATGGTTCTGCTCAGGCAGAGCAGTGCTGATGCTCCTCATAAAGCTGTCGCTGCTGTGAAGGTTCTAGGTGACATCACAAATCCCTATGGTTACATACACAACAAAGCTGGGTTGTTGTTGTTTACACTCTGCAAGGCCTGTGGAAGTGAGTGACATCATAGCACTGTAGTTCTGAGGGTTCTAGATGGATGCAACAATCTCCTGTTGCTTCTATGAAGGCCATAATAGACGACATCACCAAACAGCTCCATAGTCACATACACAGCAAAGGAGAGATGTTGTTTACACCTAGTGATGTCAGTGGTATTGAGTGACATCACAGCACAGTGCTAAGGCTCCTGGGCCTGGACACAGCAGCGGCTGCAATATCTCAACGGAGAATACGTTTATATATATGTGTGTGTGTGCGCGTATATATATATATATATATATATATATATATATATATATATATATATTTCTCCGCCGAAATCACTTTTAAACCCATTTCCACCTTTTTTTCCCTTCTCTTCCTCTTACTTTTTTTTCACGTTTTTTTACGTTTTTCTCCTTTTCGCCTCTTTTCTGGGCGTATTATTCTTCTTTTTCTTCTTTTTTTTCGTCTAATGCATACCCCATCAGTGCAGCAATGCTTATTCAATACCGCCAGCAGATGGAGACACTGGGGGATAATTTTCTAAGGATTTATACTGATTTTTCCTGTCTGAATTTGTCGCACAGAAAGTTGCAGGCCAAATATGTGTGACATTTCTGCGACTTTAGCTTCTAGAGCATTTTTACAACATTATACATAGGTGCTGAATACATAAAAAGCGACTGTTCAGCGACAGACAAGTCGCATCGGCTGAAAGTAGGCCAGAATGTCAGTCCATGTTGGAGCAGGTTTAGATACAGTCTAAAGTATAGATCTCAAAGTCTGTGCACAGAATTTAGCAAGGGCCTCGCACCTTCTGATGCATCAGGTAGGTGCACAATAGCATAGCCTAACCCTCTGTACTTTGGTCTATATTGATGCGGGACATAGACAGCCAGCTGATGACCAATCCATTAGTGCAATGGATGGCTGGAAGCATTTGTCTTTGCCTTTGCAATACCACAGAAGCAATGCATGGTCAATGTACAGCAATGACACACCTGTGTGAACAGCCAGGAGACCCCCCCCCCCCCCCCCCCATGTTATGTTACATAGTTACATAGTTAGTACGGTCGAAAAAAGACATATGTCCATCAAGTTCAACCAGGGAATTAAGGGGTAGGGGTGTGGCGCGATATTGGGGAAGGGATGAGATTTTATATTTCTTCATAAGCATTAATCTTATTTTGTCAATTAGGAACATTCAGCACCCACCCGCTATCAAGGCAGCTGCCTATCATGTCATGCCCTACCTGCACAGGTGTGCTGGCTACTCAAATGATCCAATTAAGGAGGCCATTTAGTCAGCAGCAGCAGAAGTCCTGTGCCTGGACGCTCCAACAGCGGCCAGACACAAGCAGAAGCAGCAGCAGCAGCACCACCTTTTGTTTTTTGGCTGCAGCAGCAAGGCCCACAGGGCTGGCTAGCTGGCTAGCCAGCAAGCAGGTAGCAATGAAAGTAGGAATCTTTCTTTTTAACCCTGTAAGGGGGTGGTGCACTGTACCCGAAGATACTGCCATATCGGGTCAATGCATAGGGCGACGGAAGCAAGCTTCGAAATCGGCCCCCGTTCTCAAAAATCCATTTAATATATGGTCCCCAGATAGGGGACGTATCAGATATTAAACTGATAAGAACAGATACTACACTTGATCTTAGCCAAAAGGCCGAGAAGCGATAACCGTGAAAGGGGCGGGCCCAACAAGGTCCCCTTCATGGGCACTATCACTGCTTGCTGTCAGGGAGGCTGCCAGACAATTTTCCATGCACACTCTGGGCTGGGGGGCAGTCAACCACCAGTACACACAGCAGAACCTAAACCCATACCATTATTGCTAAGCAGCAAGACAGGGGCCCATTGCACTCCCACGGGGCCTTTTTAAATGCAATCCATAACCCGGATTTGCCAGGAACCCTTCTTACTCCTCCTACTTGCATGTGACACTGGGCTTAGGATCTGCATAGGAAACACACACACAAGCACACACCTACCTTTGTTGCCTGCAGATGCCTCCTTGGCTGTCCCCAAACGGTATCAAACCAACACCCACGGGAAGCTGTAAGCATAGAGGACATGCCTGCACCCCATTGGACTTACCTGTGTGGGTTAAATCCGGGTTATTTGACAACCTATGGCGGTGATGGTTCTGCTCAGGCAGAGCAGTGCTGATGCTCCTCATAAAGCTGTCGCTGCTGTGAAGGTTCTAGGTGACATCACAAATCCCTATGGTTACATACACAACAAAGCTGGGTTGTTGTTGTTTACACTCTGCAAGGCCTGTGGAAGTGAGTGACATCATAGCACTGTAGTTCTGAGGGTTCTAGATGGATGCAACAATCTCCTGTTGCTTCTATGAAGGCCATAATAGACGACATCACCAAACAGCTCCATAGTCACATACACAGCAAAGGAGAGATGTTGTTTACACCTAGTGATGTCAGTGGTATTGAGTGACATCACAGCACAGTGCTAAGGCTCCTGGGCCTGGACACAGCAGCGGCTGCAATATCTCAACGGAGAATACGTTTATATATATGTGTGTGTGTGCGCGTATATATATATATATATATATATATATATATATATATATATATATATTTCTCCGCCGAAATCACTTTTAAACCCATTTCCACCTTTTTTTCCCTTCTCTTCCTCTTACTTTTTTTTCACGTTTTTTTACGTTTTTCTCCTTTTCGCCTCTTTTCTGGGCGTATTATTCTTCTTTTTCTTCTTTTTTTTCGTCTAATGCATACCCCATCAGTGCAGCAATGCTTATTCAATACCGCCAGCAGATGGAGACACTGGGGGATAATTTTCTAAGGATTTATACTGATTTTTCCTGTCTGAATTTGTCGCACAGAAAGTTGCAGGCCAAATATGTGTGACATTTCTGCGACTTTAGCTTCTAGAGCATTTTTACAACATTATACATAGGTGCTGAATACATAAAAAGCGACTGTTCAGCGACAGACAAGTCGCATCGGCTGAAAGTAGGCCAGAATGTCAGTCCATGTTGGAGCAGGTTTAGATACAGTCTAAAGTATAGATCTCAAAGTCTGTGCACAGAATTTAGCAAGGGCCTCGCACCTTCTGATGCATCAGGTAGGTGCACAATAGCATAGCCTAACCCTCTGTACTTTGGTCTATATTGATGCGGGACATAGACAGCCAGCTGATGACCAATCCATTAGTGCAATGGATGGCTGGAAGCATTTGTCTTTGCCTTTGCAATACCACAGAAGCAATGCATGGTCAATGTACAGCAATGACACACCTGTGTGAACAGCCAGGAGACCCCCCCCCCCCCCCATGTTATGTTACATAGTTACATAGTTAGTACGGTCGAAAAAAGACATATGTCCATCAAGTTCAACCAGGGAATTAAGGGGTAGGGGTGTGGCGCGATATTGGGGAAGGGATGAGATTTTATATTTCTTCATAAGCATTAATCTTATTTTGTCAATTAGGAACATTCAGCACCCACCCGCTATCAAGGCAGCTGCCTATCATGTCATGCCCTACCTGCACAGGTGTGCTGGCTACTCAAATGATCCAATTAAGGAGGCCATTTAGTCAGCAGCAGCAGAAGTCCTGTGCCTGGACGCTCCAACAGCGGCCAGACACAAGCAGAAGCAGCAGAAGCAGCAGCAGCAGCACCACCTTTTGTTTTTTGGCTGCAGCAGCAAGGCCCACAGGGCTGGCTAGCTGGCTAGCCAGCAAGCAGGTAGCAATGAAAGTAGGAATCTTTCTTTTTAACCCTGTAAGGGGGTGGTGCACTGTACCCGAAGATACTGCCATATCGGGTCAATGCATAGGGCGACGGAAGCAAGCTTCGAAATCGGCCCCCGTTCTCAAAAATCCATTTAATATATGGTCCCCAGATAGGGGACGTATCAGATATTAAACTGATAAGAACAGATACTACACTTGATCTTAGCCAAAAGGCCGAGAAGCGATAACCGTGAAAGGGGCGGGCCCAACAAGGTCCCCTTCATGGGCACTATCACTGCTTGCTGTCAGGGAGGCTGCCAGACAATTTTCCATGCACACTCTGGGCTGGGGGGCAGTCAACCACCAGTACACACAGCAGAACCTAAACCCATACCATTATTGCTAAGCAGCAAGACAGGGGCCCATTGCACTCCCACGGGGCCTTTTTAAATGCAATCCATAACCCGGATTTGCCAGGAACCCTTCTTACTCCTCCTACTTGCATGTGACACTGGGCTTAGGATCTGCATAGGAAACACACACACAAGCACATCACCTACCTTTGTTGCCTGCAGATGCCTCCTTGGCTGTCCCCAAACGGTATCAAACCAACACCCACGGGAAGCTGTAAGCATAGAGGACATGCCTGCACCCCATTGGACTTACCTGTGTG